>NW_027638532.1:101293-111293 GCF_951216825.1 Electrona antarctica
CTTAAAAAAAACTTAACTTAAAAAAAAAACTTAAAAAGGAAAAACTTTAAAAGGAAAAACTTTAAAAAAAACTTAACTTAAAAAAAACTTAACTTAAAAAAAAAACTTAAAAAACACAAAAAAAGAGAACTTAAAAAAAACCTTAAAAAATTACGTAATTTATTCTAATTGTTGTTTTTGCAATTTACGAGCTGCGTTCGCTTCCCGCGTTCGCGCGTCTTACTTGTCTCCCTTAGGTGTACAACATGTGTGTATGTGATGTATCACCATGTGTTGTTCTTGATTACTGTAAATCACTGTGGATTAACCCATTCTGGGCGGGAACCCCTTTTGGTGTTTTAAAGCATTATGTTATACTTTAGCTATTGAAAAATAGCAGATCTACAAGCTCATAGCGCGCCACCGAGTGGCGCGCTACGAGCTTGTAGGTCTGCTATTTTTGAAAAATCGTGAAAATGTGCCTGAAATCTTTGAATATATATTCTTTCAGAGCGAGTTTTTAACTCAAATCTTTGCTACTGAGAGGGTCCCTGGAACTACATGTTTTCAGATGGGGGTCGGCGGCCAATTACATATAATATTTGGGGTTCCTTGACATGAATATGTTTGAGAACAACTGACATAGAAACATGTTTTTTTCAGAGAAGACCTTTTTTAAATGTCGACGTCAGGTCCCTTTATGGGTCTGTAACTCTGAGAGTGTACAAATGGAGGGTCCATTTGGTTCCATGTGTTACACTCTCAGAGTTAAATTAACATTGATTTTACAATATAAATCGTGGGTCCCAGAGACAGAAATTCCATAGAGTCCGTAGACTAATTCCATAGAGTCCGTAGACTAATTCCATAGAGTCCATAGACTAATTCCATAGAGTCCGTAGACTAATTCCATAGAGTCCGTAGACTAATTCCATAGAGTCCGTAGACTAATTCCATAGAGTCCGTAGACTAATTCCATAGAGTCCGTAGACTAATGCGTGTCAAACTGGGGGTCCTTGAAATTAAACGGGTTGAGAATCTCTGCTAGACCCACGAACATCTTCTCTTATGGGGTCCCTGGTATATCTCTGCTAGACCCACAAACATCTTCTCTTATGGGGTCCCTGGTATATCTTTGAATCTCTGCTAGACCCACAAACATCTTCTCTTATGGGGTCCCTGGTATATCTTTAATCTCTGCTAGACCCACAAACATCTTCTCTTCTGGGGTCCCTGGTATATCTTTAATCTCTGCTAGACCCACAAACATCTTCTCTTATGGGGTCCCTGGTATATCTTTAATCTCTGCTAGAGCCACAAACATCTTCTCTTATGGGGTCCCTGGTATATCTTTAATCTCTGCTAGACCCACAAACATCTTCTCTTATGGGGTCCCTGGGATATCTCTGCTAGACCCACAAACATCTTCTCTTATGGGGTCCCTGGTATATCTTCTAGACCCACAAACATCTTCTCTTATGGGGTCCCTGGTATATCTTTAATCTCTGCTAGACCCACAAACATCTTCTCTTATGGGGTCCCTGGTATATCTTTAATCTCTGCTAGACCCACAAACATCTTCTCTTATGGGGTCCCTGGTATATCTTCTAGACCCACAAACATCTTCTCTTATGGGGTCCCTGGTATATCTTTATAATCTCTGCTAGACCCACAAACATCTTCTCTTATGGGGTCCCTGGGATATATTTAATCTCTGCTAGACCCACAAACATCTTCTCTTATGGGGTCCCTGGGATATCTTTTCAACTTCACCTTTAGCAAAGCCCCGCCCTCTACCACTTAGCCACTCCCACTTGGACACTTTCCGGCCGGGCTCATTCATTCCAATGTAAATATCATGTATTTTACACATTAAATACTGGTTCATTTTTGGAACCAGAACCTTCAAAATCTCTTCCAAATCCGTCAACAAGGCCTGTCGTGTGTCGTAGCACTGTAAAAATATGTAATTTATTTTTTAAAACAATGTTTTTATCATATAGGAAAACTATAACCCATGTTATGCTTAGCTGTGATTGGACCATAGCAGTTTGGGGAGGGGCTTAGCTATAGGTCAATTTGGGGTCTGCGGGCTAATTAGTGTCAATTTTGGGGGTCCTTGACATGAAAAAGTTTGGGAACCACAAATGCCCAAATTGTAAATTGTAAATCTAAATGTTCCCTCTCCTCTCCCCCCCCCCCCTCCTCCCCCTCCCCCCCTGCAGCATGTAAGCGTAAGGAGCAGGTCGCGGGCGGCGGCGGCGGCGGTAGCGAGCGCAGCAGCTCGCTGCCCAAGAAGCAGCGGCTGGTGTTCACGGACCTGCAGCGCCGCACGCTGGCGGCCATCTTCCGCGAGAACCGACGCCCGTCCAAGGAGATGCAGATCACCATCTCCCAGCAGCTGGGCCTGGAGCTGTCCACCGTGTCCAACTTCTTCATGAACTCCCGGCGCCGCTGCCACGACCGCTGGGGCGCCGCGACCGCCACGGGGGGCGCCATGGGCACCGGGGTAGACGAGCAGCACAATCATCACCACCACCAACACCACCACCAGGGGGCGGCAGTGCACAGCCACGGACACCTGCACGCGCCTCACGGAAGCAGCAACAACAACAACAACA
This sequence comes from Electrona antarctica, assembly GCF_951216825.1. Classification (NCBI taxonomy): domain Eukaryota; kingdom Metazoa; phylum Chordata; class Actinopteri; order Myctophiformes; family Myctophidae; genus Electrona; species Electrona antarctica. The sequence goes on from NW_027638532.1 coordinate 103,894, forward strand.
ACGCCTCGCCGATTCATCCCGGCACCTCCTCCTCTACTTCCTCCTCCACGTTTTCCCTCAAGCCCTGAAAGCGCTCCACGTTTTCCCATCAAGCCCTGAACATAGGCGCCGGAGTGGGGGTCATTTGGGCTCGGATGTCACTGGAGGGGAGTGGTGGTGGTGGGGGGTCATTTGGGTCTGAATGTCCCCCCGCACTATTGGGGGATCCCTGATCTATTTATTTATGAATTCATTTTTCCCGACCGGCGCATCTACTGAGCACCGTTTACATTTTGCTGCTGCGCAAAATGCAAGGGGACCGACCTTCGGGAGGGGAGGGAGGGAGGGGGAGGTCTTTTATTATTTTGACCCAAAGCGGTGGGTTTATTTATTTATTGATCCTCTGTTTGGTCCTCAACGAGCTACAGGGTATGTAGCCGTTTTGCTCCGGACCCCCCCCCCCCTATACTCCAAAACGTGCGAACGACAGATTACCTCTCTAGATGAACCAAATGGACTCGAATCTAATCCAATCAAAGGCCGTTTGTTTTATACTATATACTTTCTGTTGCTACGTTCACAACGCCACCGCTCGCATTTCAAAGTTGTTCTTCCACACAAAAGAAAACGAAACTAACAACAAAGAACCAAATCGCTTTTTTTTAAACCACTTAAGCTATTTTATATTTTATAAAACATTATATGTGCGTCGGTGTCGTGTGGGCGGGCGGGGGCGGCGGGCGGGCGGTGTCGTGTGGGCGGGGCGGAAATATGTTGTGAAAATGTCTGACCCCAAGAAATACGTTGAGTGGTTAAGAAAGGGAACATGGCACGCACGCACGCACGCACGCACGCACACACACGCATGCACACGGACACACTCACACGAAATGTAGCTGTTTAATATTTTTTTCTACACATAGCTTTAGGGACATTGTGATATTTTCAAACGGTCGTCCTAATGAATACCAAAGAAAGGAGACACCATGGCAACAGAAGATAGTCCGTCTGTGGCCTTCAGTCCTCGTGAAGAATCTCATATTGACTCAATATTAATATAGTCGTTATTCTCTCCTTCCCTCCTCAGAAATAAAAGACATCCAGTCTTACACGTACGGAAAAATACAGAGTGTTCATTTAACCAATATGAGAGGTTAAAAATGGATGCATGTTGAGGTCCATTTCTGACCAATGGACATATTTCAACCACCTCTCGAGGATCACACATTTATTTTATTTTATCCACATCTCTAAATTAACATACATTAATTAGTGGTCCTAAAAGCCCGATTTATACATTTTTATATATGTTTTATTCAACCAGTAAAAAAAAATCTAAAAATACATTTAAGTGTGTGAAGTGGCCGAGAGAAGAGTTTAAATAATGTTACACAGCTCTGCCAGTAGCAACAAATACAGGACACACACATAACAATATGTAAGGACACAGTATACCCACTAGCTAGGAAGCTAGGTTCCAATACCCACTAGCTAGGAAGATACAGGAGAAAACAGCAAGATCTAATTAAAAATCACCAATAAGACTGATATGAAGACTGAATGACAATGTTTGCTACTAAACTAATATCGGACTAGAGCAAATATTTCTAGATGCGAACACCAAAAATAGAAGCTCACAATGTGTCGGATGCGTCGTGAGCTTTGTGTGAATCGGCTATTTTCTTATCGAGCCTCTTAATTAACAGTCAATATTTCATTTCAGGCATTTTCCCCCCCACACGTACACACACATCATCTCTAAATTGTATTATTATAGATAATAATAATAATAATACATATAAGATCTAGATTTTGTAGTTGGTTTTCCACTTGTGGTAAACATCCACAGCAGGGTAAAACAAACATAAGCGACTGTACTGTACTGTACTGTACTGTACTGTACTGTACTGTACTGTACTGTACTGTACTGTACTGTACAGCCTACTAGTCTGCTAGAAATAGAAAACATTTTAATTATTATTTTCTTTTATGTTTCACATTTTAAACTATTTCCCCTGCAGGGACCCCCTGACATTATGGTACATCATGGACCCCCTGACATTATGGTACATCATGGACCCCCTGACATTATGGTACATCATGGACCCCCTGACATTATGGTACATCATGGACCCCCTGACATTATGGTACATCATGGACCCCCTGACATTATGGTACATCATGGACCCCCTGACATTATGGTACATCATGGACCCCCTGACATTATGGTACATCATGGAGGGACCCCCTGGTGGTACATTATGGTACATCATGGACACATTTCTGAATTAATTCTGTGAGTCCAACTCACACATATACAGCATGTACACCGTGCTGTACAACACACATACAGCATGTACACCGTGCTGTACACATGTGTATGTGTCATTAGTGCGTGCACATACTAACACACGTAGGTACATACATGTGTCGTCGTCAGTGCGTGCACGTACTAACACATACACATGTAGTCATGCAGTCTCCAGGGCAGTCTATACCACTGCAGTGATCTGGCATCATAATATTAAAACGTCAGAGTTACAGTGCCCCCTGCTGTTCACTACAGGCCCTACAACATGTTTATGTTTATTGAAGGATCCCCAGTAGAGACACATGACTGAGCCTCTAGTCTTCCTGGGGTCCTGAATAACACAGATACAGTACAAATGTACAACTAAAAATACAATTTAAAATAAAAAACAGAACAAAATAAAAACAAATACAAAGAACAAATTCACATGACATGAACAAATTTGCAAATCACAGTTCACAGTTATGTACATGTAACATGCTGGCTGTGTAAAGGTAGTTACAGTGACCCCTACTGTTCACTACAGGCCCTACAACATGCTGGCTGTGTAAAGGTAGCCTACAGTCAAACAACACAAAGCTGTGAGGAGGAGAGGTTGAAATGTGAAACTCTGAAGACAAATTCCAACACCCCAAAGTCTCGCTCACTCCAGCATGTTGGTGTTACGGTGAAAATGGTGACCTTCTGAAATATGTCACAATCATGTTGACATCACATAATAATAACGTCAGTGTCCGAATGTAAATCATTGTGGTTTGTTTATAAGCAGGTCATAGCGGTATTTAGGCCCGTATTTTAAAGACCTCCATATAAGTTGTGTGATGTCCACGAGATGGTCACATATTTCGGTAGGTCACCAATTTCACTGTAACACCATGCTGGAGTAGCCGAGTGGCCCAGATTTTGGGTGTTGGAATTTGGCTTAATAATAATTCTCCCGATGAGAACGCTCCCAAAATAAGAGCGGTTCGTTCGTTCGGTGGTACACAGAGTGACGCCCCCTGCTGCACGGGCTGTGGTGGTGCGTGCCAGAACATCAAGCGTCTGATGAGGGAAGGAGAGGAACCAAGCAGAGCGGACCGGACCGGACCGGACCGGACCGGACCGGACCGGACCGGTCATCTGGACCGGACCGGACCGGACCGGTCATCTGGACCGGACCGGTCATCTGGTCATCTGGACCGGAGCGGACCGGACCGGTCATCTGGACCGGACCGGTCATCTGGTCATCCGGACCGGACCGGACCGGACCGGACCGGACCGGACCGGACCGGACCGGACCGGACCGGTCATCTGGTCATCTGCTTCGTTAAGAGGACCGGACCGGACCGGTCATCTGGTCATCTGCTTCGTTAAGAGGACCGGACCGGACCGGTCATCTGGTCATCTGCTTCGTTAAGAGGACCGGACCGGACCGGTCATCTGGTCATCTGCTTCGTTAAGACCAGATAATCCTAAAATCTAATCAGGTTAAATCAGTGGTTCTCAAATTGGGTCCAAATTAAATGGACCCTCGTCCTGTAGGTCTGTGTGACTCTGAGAGTGTAACACGGTTTGTGCACGCAGTTACTTACTAGGGTCCTAGAAATGGAAACCTCTTGTTTTTTATTTGTGCGTGCGTGCGTGCGTGCGTGCGTGCGTGCGTGCGTGCGTGCGTGCGTGCGTGCGTGCGTGCGTGCGTGCGTGCGTCTGTTTAGCCGCTCGAGAAGGTTATATTTTCAGGTTCCAAAAAAAATCCACGAGAGGCAGAACAATCAATGATCGAGGGACAATGACAAAGAGAGAGAGAGAGAGAGAGAGAGCTGGTGTGTGGGAGGGGCCTGTGTGTGCAGTGGGAGGGGCCTGTGTGAGGTGGGAGGGGCCAGCCGTCCCGTTTCTAGTGGCCAAACCCGGAGGTCAAACGTCACAATACAGGATCCCAGAGTGCCAACGACGTTTGTACCTCCTTTATGATAATCAGAGAGAACGGGGCGTGGCTCTCAGCCCCTCCCCCCCCACTCTAACCCCACCCACCGCCACCTCCACCACCGCACCCCACCCCCACGCCCCCTAGTGTCCGGACTGTGTCATAGCGACATTCAAACCACGAGCACTGAAACTACAATTACTACTATACAGGCACATCGGCCATCCCATACCTCAGAGGCACATCGGCCATCCCATACCTCAGAACAAAGGAAGAAAAAAAAACACTTTTATTGATGAGATCAATGTGTGTACTACCAAAATGAGCTGTAAATAACCCTCTTTTATTTCCTAATTGACTTATATTTATCTCTGTCTATATCTTTACATTTCTCTCCCTCCCTCTCTGAATAAACTATTTCTACGCACAATACGCCATTTTGGAAGTAACACCTGTGAACTTCCTTCACAGGTGTTACCTCTCAAACAGAGTCAGTGTTAATGATGCTAATGAAGGCTCTGTTCCATTCTGGTCAAACAGAGTCAGTGTTAATGATGCTAATGAAGGCTCTGTTCCATTCTGGTCAAACAGAGTCAGTGTTAATGATGCTAACGAAGGCTCTGTTCCATTCTGGTCCAACAGAGTCAGTGTTAATGATGCTAACGAAGGCTCTGTTCCATTCTGGTCAAACAGAGTCAGTGTTAATGATGCTAATGAAGGCTCTGTTCCATTCTGGTCAAACAGAGTCAGTGTTAATGATGCTAATGAAGCCTCTGTTCCATTCTGGTCAAACAGAGTCAGTGTTAATGATGCTAATGAAGGCTCTGTTCCATTCTGGTCAAACAGAGTCAGTGTTAATGACGCTAATGAAGGCTCTGTTCCATTCTGGTCAAACAGAGTCAGTGTTAATGATGCTAATGAAGCCTCTGTTCCATTCTGGTCAAACAGAGTCAGTGTTAATGATGCTAACGAAGGCTCTGTTCCATTCTGGTCAAACAGAGTCAGTGTTAATGATGCTAACGAAGGCTCTGTTCCATTCTGGTCAAACAGAGTCAGTGTTAATGATGCTAACGAAGGCTCTGTTCCATTCTGGTCAAACAGAGTCAGTGTTAATGATGCTAACGAAGGCTCTGTTCCATTCTGGTCAAACAGAGTCAGTGTTAATGATGCTAACGAAGGCTCTGTTCCATTCTGGTCAAACAGAGTCAGTGTTAATGATGCTAACGAAGGCTCTGTTCCATTCTGGTCAAACAGAGTCAGTGTTAATGATGCTAACGAAGGCTCTGTTCCATTCTGGTCAAACAGAGTCAGTGTTAATGATGCTAATGAAGGCTCTGTTCCATTCTGGTCAAACAGAGTCAGTGTTAATGATGCTAATGAAGGCTCTGTTCCATTCTGGTCAAACAGAGTCAGTGTTAATGATGCTAACGAAGGCTCTGTTCCATTCTGGTCAAACAGAGTCAGTGTTAATGATGCTAATGAAGGCTCTGTTCCATTCTGGTCAAACAGAGTCAGTGTTAATGATGCTAACGAAGGCTCTGTTCCATTCTGGTCAAACAGAGTCAGTGTTAATGATGCTAATGAAGGCTCTGTTCCATTCTGGTCAAACAGAGTCAGTGTTAATGATGCTAATGAAGGCTCTGTTCCATTCTGGTCAAACAGAGTCAGTGTGAATGACGCTAACGAAGGCTCTGTTCCATTCTGGTCAAACAGAGTCAGTGTGAATGACGCTAACGAAGGCTCTGTTCCATTCTGGTCAAACAGAGTCAGTGTGAATGACGCTAATGAAGGCTCTGTTCCATTCTGGTCAAACAGAGTCAGTGTTAATGATGCTAACGAAGGCTCTGTTCCATTCTGGTCAAACAGAGTCAGTGTGAATGACGCTAATGAAGGCTCTGTTCCATTCTGGTCCAACAGAGTCAGTGTGAATGACGCTAATGAAGGCTCTGTTCCATTCTGGTCAAACAGAGTCAGTGTTAATGATGCTAATGAAGGCTCTGTTCCATTCTGGTCAAACAGAGTCAGTGTTAATGATGCTAATGAAGGCTCTGTTCCATTCTGGTCAAACAGAGTCAGTGTTAATGATGCTAATGAAGGCTCTGTTCCATTCTGGTCAAACAGAGTCAGTGTTAATGATGCTAATGAAGGCTCTGTTCCATTCTGGTCAAACAGAGTCAGTGTGAATGACGCTAATGAAGGCTCTGTTCCATTCTGGTCAAACAGAGTCAGGGTGCTGCATATTGTCCATGTCGGCTCACTGGAATCACTCCGCTAAACCAGTAGGAGTCTCACAGTGTCCTTGAGTGGGTTCCAAATGGACCCGTACGGGTGTGTTTAACTCTGAGAGTGTACAAGTGGAACACGGGGTTCATTGAAATTAACCCATTTTGGTGTCAGCATCATGTTATGCTTTAGCTATTGAAAAATAGCAGATCAACAAGCTCGTAGCGCGCCACCGAGTGCCGCACTACGAGCTCGTAGGTCTGCTATTTTTGAAAAATCGAAGAACGACTGACATAGAAACATAGCTTTTTCAGAAAACTGTCAGGATATAGAAGACATTTTTAGAATCTGATCTCAGGTCAAAATGGGTTAAACAGTTTGAGAATGAGAACCACATGTAGCCTACACCAAACGGAACAGAGCCATAATCAGTGCCATCGGTAACAGCTGTGAAGGAAGTCGGGAAGAGGCCCGGAAGTAGGAGGAGTCATTTCCAAAATGGCGTATTGTGCAAAGAAAGAGTTTATTGCTGTCCTCCTCCACCCCCTCCTGTTTTGTTTTGTTAATTGTTTACCAATGATGCGGGTATTAACACAGCTTCGTAAAGGAACACAGAGCTTTTTAACTGTGTCTGTCGAGCTGGAAACTAAACATTATGATGTACAGAAGCACCTTGTCGACGTAAATAGAACAAAAAAAACACAAAAAAAAAACATAAAAAAACAAGAAAAAGGAAAATAAATAAATAAACAATCGACGTGTGACGGACCGAATCACTACCGTTGCCGTCCGCGAGGAGAGACGAGGACGACCATGACACCAAAGAGACGAGGACGACCATGACACCAAAGAGGACAGACGGACTTTAGAAGGACAAAAAGTGCATATTTTGTGAATACCTCCCTGTTGTCCCACATGTCGTCGTGACAAAGACCCTCTTAGCTTCAAACCCCCACGACGACAACTGGATTCTTTCATCGA
>NW_027638531.1:0-19559 GCF_951216825.1 Electrona antarctica
TAAAACTAAAAAGCAACCTCCTGCTGCCTGCATTATGTGCAAATTCAAAACAGATGGTATACGCATGGGCCGTGAAGTGATATTGCGTTGCGAGTGAAAGAGTCAATTCAAAGGAAGCGTGCGTGCGTGCGTGCAAAATAGTGAGGTATATGTGTTAATACTTAATAGCTTTAGTCAGTGATAAGTGTAATGTACCCCGTCGGTACAGTATATCTACTGTATCTATTAATGCCATGCCTGTATACTGACTCACTGATTCCACTCACCCTATACACAACACAACGCCTCCCACACTCTATTCTGCACTTTATTCTGCACTTAAACATCTACAACCGCATCGCTCTTACGGGTGAAACAATTTACTGCCCAACGAGGAGTTAAACAACTTTCTTTCCCAATGGCCCCAGAGACTGTCAAGGACGAAGTTAAATTAATCTTTATAGATTTTCATTGATTAAGTTAGATCGCGTTCAACTTCTGATCTAACACCATAAAAGCCTTGAATTAATGGAGATGTATTTGTTGTTTTTGGCACATTCCTAAGTCAATAATGTGACAATTATTGGCAAATTATTATATTGAGTCTCTTATTGACCCGGTCATCACATATTTGGGCTCAGTAATTTGGTCATTCACACTCACAGTAGGATCATTACTACTGTTTACAAGGTCTGAGGAAATCAGAACTAAATTATTTTACTCTTCTGTCCTCAAGATGTTACAAATAAAGAAACCTTGAACACACGCACACACACACACACACACACACAGCAGTGCGCGCACTTGCACGCACGCACACCTCTATTATGCATCGTTCTCTTAGCTAATGCCGGCAGAGCTGAAACATGTTGAACAGGATGACAACAAGTTATAGCACTCTCTCTGGCTCTCAGAGCTGTACTGTACGCTCACAGATTATACCCTTTCATTCTGACCGCATCAATAATTAAATCTGGGCCAGATTGTGGCAAAGAAAATTAATCACGCATTCCGAGTGAATGAAATCAGGAATATGGCTGGAGCAACTCTGGGCTGTGAACTATAGAGAGTTGTAACTCTGGGCTGTGAACTATAGAGAGTTGTAACTCTGGGCTGTGAACTATAGAGAGTTGTAACTCTGGGCTGTGAACTATAGAGAGTTGTAACTCTGGGCTGTGAACTATAGAGAGTTGTAACTCTGGGCTGTGAACTATAGAGAGTTGTAACTCTGGGCTGTGAACTATAGAGAGTTGTAACTCTGGGCTGTGAACTATAGAGAGTTGTAACTCTGGGCTGTGAACTATAGAGAGTTGTAACTCTGGGCTGTGAACTATAGAGAGTTGTAACTCTGGGCTGTGAACTATAGAGAGTTGTAACTCTGGGCTGTGAACTATAGAGAGTTGTGTAGCTGCGGGCGACGCTTTGGTGTGAATATCTGAGAAGGGTTGGCTTAACCCATTTAGATCTAAGTTCGATTCTATACAAAATGTCTTCTAAATCATGACAGTTTTCAGAAAAACCCATGTTTCTATGTCAGTGGTTCTCAACCTTTTTCATGTCAAGGACCCCAAAATATGATCTGTATTTGGCTCCAGACCCCCATCTGAAGATATGTCGTTTCAGGGACCCCGCAGAAGCAAAGATTTGAGTTAAAAAAACATTCGCTCTGAAAGAATATATTCAAAGATTTGCGCCACGATTTTAGCAGATCTACAAAAATAGCAGATCTACAAGCTCGTAGCGCGGCACTACAAGCTTGTAGGTCTGCTATTTTTCAACAGCTAAAGTATAACGTAATGCTTAAAAGGGCTTCCCGTCCAGAATGGATTAATGTCGTTCCCAAGTGTCTACTTCACTGATTTCTCTACCACATTACATTACATTACTGCCTACTGTCCATAATACAATTATCAAAATAGAGGGTTTTTTTTAATAATCGACTAAATGTATTATGATTAACCAATTAAAGTACGACTTCACCACGTTTCAATATGTTAATATAATTGGTCCTCACTAATGATCATGATAAAATGCCACAATTTCTTTCTACTCGGTCTGTGTCTCATGATAGGAGGGCTGTGGGCAGTTCAGAGACCCGTCCACCAGTGACATCATCGATGGGGAATACAAGCTAATAGAAACCACAGGCTTTCTAGTCCTGAAAAGTTGCAATGCGATAATGGAAGCCATCGTTCTCACGATAATACAAATCTAAATATATATATATATTTTTTTTTAAATCATGTTTTAAAAAAAATATCTGCCTAACGATGATGTCACTGGTGGACGGGTTTCTGAACTGCCCACAGCCCTCCTATGAGACACAGACTGCTATGCATCCCACTGTTTATCAACCAATGGTTCACTGACTAGTGACTACTAATAATGTCCTAATAATAATAATGACTCAACCAGACAATCCAGTGCACTTCCCTCTCTTGACATTCTAACCCCCTTTTTCTGTTGAATTTCTTGGTCTCTGGACGGTCATCAGAGGTCATTCAGTTTCTCAACGAAAAAAAAATCAACAAATCCTACAATACTAAATGAATGGTCAGGGACCACACGCAATTAGCCTGATTATCAGACTGTAGCTTTCTTGAAGCTTCAGTCTGACATTGTCTCCTGTCTGAGCGATTTCAAGGGGGAGGGGATTAGAATTTCCCTCAACCAGTAGCCATTGGTGTTGTTTTTCCCTCCTTCCTCTGTGTGTTGCGCTGCGTGATGACGCTGAAAACAGGACTCGGCGCTGATTGGTTGTTTGTTAGACCCACCCCCACCAACGATTCTCATTGGATAATACATTTTTGTACCGAAGAAATTATAGGTCTTTGGACTGGATCCAGGCTAACACGCAATACCTCCACGGACCACCTGTGGTCCACGGACCACCTGTGGTCCACGGACCACCTGTGGTCCACGGACCACCTGTCGAAAAAAACCCTGATCTAGGGCAGGGGTTCTCAACGTTTTTGTCTGGGGACCCCCGGAAATGATTTGGCCATGTCTCGCGACCCCCTCCCCTCCCCGCCCCCCCTCCCCACCCCAATGCAAACTGACTGCAAAAATAACCTTAATAATAGAGAAAATATATCATAAATGAATACTGAAACCAGATATCATTAAGGAAAGTTTATGCATGTATTGTGTACTCTGTAAACTCCTCATTTCCATTTTCCAGCCATTCAGTTGAAAAGAATATATATATATCAAAATAATTTGGGGACCCCCCAAAATGATTTGACAACCCCCCCGAGGGGTCGCGACCCACGAGTTGAGAACCCCTGATCTAGGGTTATAGCTGACGAAGCCTGGAGGGGTGTGGAACAGAGTCTGGCCTATAGCTCCGTGAATGTGAGAGCTATTAATACCTGGCATTATTATTCAAGGTAAAAGCCACCGTAAATGCCATCTTTAGCACGTCACAAACAGACCAAGTCCTTAGCCAAATGCCAGTTTCTTCTGTGCCTGAAGGAATTTCAATCATCTCAAGTAACTAATCACTAACAAAAACAGATGTTTGTATTTGTTTTGAGTCTTTTCCCCACCGGCCTCGACGGTACTTCACGAGGGACTTTGCATGTTTGGATACTTCCTGTTTGAGAAAACAGACGCGGTTCAGAAGGTCGTCGACCTTTTTTTGGGCCCCCGAGGTCACCTCCTCTCTCTCTCTTGACCTGAACTTGGCACCCGTTCCAGGCCAAACAATGCACTCTGGGACCAAACAATAGCAAAAAAGGCTCAATTTGACAAGCCTGTTCATCCACAAAGGCTGACAACAGACTCCAGAAGCATGTAACTGAAACCCTGCCCTCGGGGAATGTTTACTCAGTTCATGTAAAATCTATCCTCGAACAAATTAACCCATTTTGACCTGGGAACGATTCTACAAAATGTCTTCAAAATCATGACAGTTTTCTGAAAAACCCTATGTTTCTATGTCAGTTGTTCTCAAACATTTTTATGTCAAGGAACCCCAAAATATATGTAACTGGCCGCCGACCCCCATCTGAAAATATGTTGTTCCAGGGACCACCCAGAAGCAAAGATTTGAGTTAAAAATGTTCGCTCTGAAATAATATATATTCAAAGATTTGCGCCACATTTTCACGATTAATTAAAACATAATGCTTAAAACACCAAAAGGGGTTCCCGTCCAGAATGGATTAAGAATGGATGAACAGATTGAGCGTCAGGGGGGGACATGCCGCGCAATGTGCAATGAATCCCTCTGGAAAACATGCGCACAACATGTATGCGAAACCTGCCAACAGGCTTATACAATAATTACTGTACCAGTTAGCATTGTCGCTGGTATACTTTTATGTCGTTGCTTTATCGTTGTCGTTGTCGCTTGCTTTCTTATGTTCTGTGTGAGTGCGTGCGTGCGTGCGTGCGTGCGTGCGTGCGTGCGTGTGCGTGCGATAAATACTTCAATCAATCAATCATGAAACATCAACCATCAACCTCTTTAGTATTTAAGTCCGACGTCATTTTGTAGTGCTACGTTACGTCCGGGTCCAAGTGGCACCAGCTCCCGTCCGCATCTCATTGTAAATAGAATATCTAAACGCGTGAATCTTTTTACAATGATGTTATTTTTCAGAAAGGAAGCCATTGAGGGTTAAAATGGGTCTTAATGCTTCCAACTCGAGTAGAATTATTAATGTTTTGTACAAGTGTCCATGACAAAAAATATATATGATGTGGAGACAATAAAGACTATTATTATCATTATTATTGAAGGTGGTAACAGTCCATTTGCTCAGTACAATATTTCGGGGGCACATTTAGAATGTGTGCAGGCTTCAGTATGTTGAATCTAGTTTGCATTAATGAGGATTTAGTTGACACAATGAAAAAAAATGGCGATAGTATCCAGTGCGGGGAAGACGGCCCGTCACAGCCATGCAGATTTGGGAGAGCAGCAGCTTTGTTGTTGCGAGGAAAGCGGTAAAATGAGACTTTCGTGGTTGTTTTCGTCTTAGATTTAGTCCGACGGAGCGTCGGACTAACTCTATGGGGACACAAAAGCGACACAAAAGTAGGACCCGGAAGTATCTCTGGAGGGGGCGCTCACGTCACGGCCAACACAGGGACACCAGGTTGAACGTTGTTCAAAACAAGACATATATAATCTAATAAACAGCATGGTCTCCCTGTCCAATCTCCAGCTGTCGAAAGCAAGTTATAACTGGAAGTGTGAATAAAACACACACAAATCACTTTAGTGGTAAAAAAAACTGCATTATGCATGCTGGCAGCTTGTGTTGTGCGCATGTCCAATTGATGCTCTGGTCTACTCTAATGTCCAATTGATGCTCTGGTCTACTCTAAGGTCCAATTGATGCTCTGGTCTACTCTAATGTCCAATTGATGCTCTGGTCTACTCTAATGTCCAATTGATGCTCTGGTCTACTCTAATGTCCAATTGATGCTCTGGTCTACTCTAATGTCCAATTGATGCTCTGGTCTACTCTAATGTCCAATTGATGCTCTGGTCTACTCTAATGTCCAATTGATGCTCTGGTCTACTCTAATGTCCAATTGATGCTCTGGTCTACTCTAATGTCCAATTGATGCTCTGGTCTACTCTAATGTCCAATTGATGCTCTGGTCTACTCTAATGTCCAATTGATGCTCTGGTCTACTCTAATGTCCAATTGATGCTCTGGTCTACTCTAATGTCCAATTGATGCTCTGGTCTACTCTAAGGCAAGAGTGTCCAATTGATGCTCTGGTCTACTCTAAGGCAAGAGTGTCCAATTGATGCTCTGGTCTACTCTAAGGCAAGAGTGTCCAATTGATGCTCTGGTCTACTCTAAGGCAAGAGTGTCCAATTGATGCTCTGGTCTACTCTAAGGCAAGAGTGTCCAATTGATGCTCTGGTCTACTCTAAGGCAAGAGTGTCCAATTGATGCTCTGGTCCACTCTAAGCCAAGAGTGATGCTCTGGTCTACTCTAAGACAAGAGTGATGCTCTGGTCTACTCTAAGACAAGAGTGATGCTCTGGTCTACTCTAAGACAAGAGTGATGCTCTGGTCTACTCTAAGACAAGAGTGATGCTCTGGTCTACTCTAAGACAAGAGTGATGCTCTGGTCTACTCTAAGACAAGAGTGATGCTCTGGTCTACTCTAAGACAAGAGTGATGCTCTGGTCTACTCTAAGACAAGAGTGATGCTCTGGTCTACTCTAAACCAAGAGTGATGCTCTGGTCTACTCTAAGCCAAGAGTGATGCTCTGGTCTACTCTAAGCCAAGAGTGATGCTCTGGTCTACTCTAAGCCAAGAGTGATGCTCTGGTCTACTCTAAGCCAAGAGTGATGCTCTGGTCTACTCTAAGCCAAGAGTGATGCTCTGGTCTACTCTAAGCCAAGAGTGATGCTCTGGTCTACTCTAAGCCAAGAGTGATGCTCTGGTCTACTCTAAGCCAAGAGTGCACACAAGCTGTAGACCTAAAGTTAGCTGAAGTTCCCAAACTTTTTCATGTCAAGGACCCCCAAATTGACACTAATTGGCCCGCGGACCTCCATTTGAAAAGATATGCCACAGACCCCATAAGAGAAGATGTGTACGGCTCTAGCAGTGATTCTCAACCCGTTTAATTTCAACGACCCCCAGTTTGATATGCATATTAGTCTACGTACAGACCCCCATTTAATGGCATTTCTATCTCTGGGACCCCCAATTTATATAGTCAAATCAATGTTAATTCAACTCCGAGAGTGTACAAATGGAACCCGGTTTAGTTCAATTTGTACACTCTCAAGAGTTACAGACCCATAAGGGTCCATTTGGTTCCTAATTATCATTTTTCTGGGGGATATACCGGAGAACTCGCCGGTTTACTAACTCGCCGCAGTGAAGATTCTTCATCAATGTCTTCATCGTTATTGTTTGGTTAATTATGGGTGTGCGAGGTTTGTACTCATAATGAGAAATTATATATTGGGTCAGATTGATTGGAGATATAAGCAGCTCCTTTAGAGTGGGAGAGCTCAGGTCCCCACATTCCATTCTACAAACATCGGGGGTTTTACGGCCCTCTCCTGTTGGAAGACAGGCCATTATTGACTCCTTTCACAGGGCAGAGTCAACTCATTTAGAACATACAATAATGAAGTAACCAATCTTTAATTCCTCTTCAATTGTTTAAATGTGTTCTAAATAACCTATTATATATTGGGTTGGTAAAAAGTCTAAATGATAAATACCTGTAATAGTCTGACAGTTTAATCTAACCTAAAGTCAGATCTCCACACTGTCCTCTCACAGAGAGGGCAGAAGGGATGCATGGGTCAGTGGCATGTGATTGGCTGAAAGTGTAGCATGAAGGTGTGACTTCAGTCAGGGCCCACTGTGACTATATGCTGTGGAGCACAAAGTGTAATTTAGATTCACCAATACCATCGAACGTGATACATGTCTAGGCAGAGACCAGCGGTAATGTATTTGCTATATTATATGCTATAAATATAGATAATTGTGCATTATTCATAATCGATGTAATATGATATTTAGATTGTAACCAGTGTTCTCTCTGTGTTCTTGTCTCCCGATCATTGTTTAATTACCATTTGATTAATGATAATGATAAGGTAGATTTAAAACCACATAATTACACTTAATCACTTAATGTAACTAAGTCTGAAAGTCATCCATGACAAGCTAAACTGTACCATGATCTGGGAGATTAGAGTGTTCAAATGATAGTAAACCCTACCGACAGAGTTAGGATAGAACCACAGACCAATAGGACCTGTAATCCAGATTCCGGGGTTACTGTATTCATCTTGAGTTGGGGGGAAGTGTGAACAGAACGTGTGAATGTATGATTGTAAGTGTTTAATTAATATGAATTAATAAAAACCCTATAAAATGCACGTTTGAGTTCATCAAATATAAGCTATCATTGGGAGCATTTAGTTCAACTGTGCGTGTTAGTCACTTTAACTCTGCCTACTGCATGGGCTGGTCGGAGCCGGGCACAACATCGCCAAATAACCGAACAGTTTTAAATCGTAGAGCGTCACTGACGTGACGTGACTTAGAACAAGTTTGTACCGTGCGCATCAGCGCACAGTTTTAAATCGTTGCGGGGGGTTTAAAGCGTAATATAGCCTATAGTCTAGGCATATTACAGTTTTAAATCGTTGCTGGGGGTTTGAAGCGTAATATAGCCTATAATCTAGACATATTACTAGTTTTAAATCGCTGCGTGCAGCGACTAGCTTTAAACAGTTCACCATATACCAGTTTAAAGCGCTGTGCTACTAGAGTGCACAGTTCTAAATCGTACGGCCACTAAAGGGCCTAATGTACGGAGTTTAAATCGCGGAGCGAATAGTTTAATTCGTTGCGTAGCCGTGCGCACAGTTTAATTCATAGCGTGTCACTGACGTGACTTGACTTGAAACAAGATCTGTACCGTGCGCTCAGCGCACAGCTTAGATCACGGCCGGGCGGTTGGAAGCATAATATAGCCTAAACTGAGACCGTTTGGACATATTATGGTTTCAATCGCTACCGCGTTTAAAGAACTTTAAATTAGTGGTCACTAAAGTGACCACAATTTAAAGGCAGTTGTGCTGTGCATTGGGATCAGTGCACAGTAATTCGCCGCCGAGCGAAAGTTAATTCGCCGCCGAGCGAACTGTTAAAACCATAGAGCCACTAAAGTGCCTAGTTTGAACAGAAAGAAAGAGCCGTACGCTGGGATCAGCATGCAGCAGCAACACGCGCCCGGGCATATTTAAGATATAATATAGTCTGAACCGAAACCGTTTGACATATTACAGTTTAAATTGCTACCGCGTTGTAAAGGGCTTTAAATAGCAGTCACCAAAGGGATCTGCAATTTAAAGTTGTTTAATTCAGAATATAGTTCAACTGAGACGGTTTGTGTTGGGACCAGCACACAGAGTTGAATCGTGCCACACTAATAACCACAAGTGTGGTTATTATTGTCTGGTGTGACGTTATTCAACTGAAATTCAAGCCGTGCGTTGATAGCAGCGCACGTGAATGCGATGCCGCAGTCGTTAGTGTCCACAGGATTAAATCAAACTATAAATGCTGCCGTGACGGCATGCCGTTTTGATTTGTGCTACTAACTGAGCGGCACCGTTAAACTGTTTCCATGTGGGTATGGGTCCGTGTGGAAACAGCTGTTAAAACCGTAAGCCACAAAAGTGACTGCGGGTTTAACAATAGTTTGGGAGTCATTGTTCGATAAGGCAGAGTTCTAATCGACGGTCAGTTTAGGAAACTGATTACCAAAGACTATTTGTAACCAAACATAAAGTTTAATTGAGACCGGATAAGACACCGGTCGTTTAAACCAAGAGAGGTGCTTTTTATAGTAACCACAATAAAGGTCTTTTCCTGCTGGGTGCAGCACCAAGAACAGCAGTTTAGTGCATGTGGGGGGAGATGGAAATTCCTTTTTCCCACTGTCATGCAAATGTCCCAATGTGTCACTGGAGTGACAGGGGGACTGGTAATTACTGCGGCGGTATAATCTACCAAAGTAGTAATTAATAGCGGTGATAAATGTTTAGAACAAAATAGGGTTTTAAACTCAGCATTAAAGGCGATGTAATAATCTTACCAGTCAATAATGTTTAACGCTGAAAGCATGCTTTGAAGTGCGCATAAAGGAGGGGCGTGTCTATAATAACTGTTGCGTGACGCATCTAGCAAAACCTGTAATCCAGGTTTACGGAAGGCTATAGAGTTTGACCGCCCACGGCCAATATAAATCTATATACTTATATTATATATAATCTATATAATATAAAAAGGTTATAGTATAAAAAGGTTTATTTGGTAGGGAAGTATGGGCTTCTCTGAGTACAAATAAGGTCAGAGTCCGCTAATTAAAGCTGGGCAAAAAACTAACCATTTACTTGAGTGAATGAATGATTTGTGAAGTCGACTAAACCACTAACCCAGTCCAATTAGTTCCTGTACTGTTGTTAAGGGGAGGGACAGAGGGGGTGGAAAAATGGCTTCTTTAAATGAGCTACAGATACAGAGCTCACAGGCTCAAGCTATGTTTGATAGCACAACCTATAGGGTGGATCTTTGTATGGACAAGGGTTCATTCAGTGAGATAACTGAAAGTTTTGCTGAGCTGGACAGGGCGATGGACGATGTGATAGACGCGTCGTCAGATTACGAGATGATCCTTCAGGAACAAAACGAAGATAGACTCGCACACATAGAAAATGAATTACTGAATTTATATGTTAAACAGTACAACAGTGAAAGATACCGTTTAATCAGGGCTGCTATCTGTCAGGAGAATGGCAGGGTAGCCAGAGGTGTCGTCACA
This sequence comes from Electrona antarctica, assembly GCF_951216825.1. Lineage (NCBI taxonomy): Eukaryota > Metazoa > Chordata > Actinopteri > Myctophiformes > Myctophidae > Electrona > Electrona antarctica. The sequence continues at coordinate 10,316 of NW_027638531.1, forward strand.
GCAGGGTGCCACCAGATAGGCCTCTGTGAGTTTCCTGCAGAAAGCAGGAACATAGGAGCCAAGGAGGGGGGCATACTCCAGCCCGCAGAAGCAGCACCAGGCGTCACGAGATGTGACATCACGGGCCCCTTCGCCAGCGCAGAGACGGGCGGAGCGGACACGGTGCCAGTGGGGACAGCCCCAGAGGGGCGAAGAGACGGGTCAGCTACCAGCCATCCAGGCTGGGAGCAGATAGAGCCCGTCACAACGGAGGAGCCTGGTGCCTGCAGTATCCATGCAGGGAAGCCAGAGCCCTCTACCGTGGGCAACGAACCCACGACAGGACAAGCCCTCAGTCAGTACCGTAGCAGGCCAAGAGCGGCTACGGGCAGAGCTGAGGGAACCGACGAGATCCACGCAGTTCCGCAGCCTTCGACAGAGGAGGAATCGCCGAACATCGACGTTGGACAAGCAGAACCGACAGCAGAGGCAGAGCTGTCAACGGGAGCGGAACAGGTGAGCGGCCTTCCGGAGGAGCTGGAGGCTGCCTACGCCTCACCGTTCATCATCAGAGCCATGCCCGCAAACGTTGTGGGCAAGGCTGACGAGTCGTCGATCCTTCTCACCACAGAAACGCCGAGCGTGATTTGTGGCATTACTGGTGCCAGTCTACGCGATCAACGGGCGGCGGGGGAAGGGCATGACGCACACACCAGGAAACCTGGGGTGACTTTCGTGAGGGGTCCCGTGAGGGGTCCAGGCGAGCCAGAGAAGCACCCTGGGGTGACTTTCGTGAGGGGTCCCGTGAGGGGTCCAGGCGAGCCAGAGAAGCACCCTGGGGTGACTTTCGTGAGGGGTCCCGTGAGGGGTCCAGGCGAGCCAGAGACCGGTCCGGTCTTGAAATTTGGGTGTGGTTATGAAACGACACATCTGCCGACGCATCTGTTGGGCAGAAATTGCTTTGATAAGAACAAGGCCACAATAACGCCTTTTCTGACGGGAATGGCAAAGTCCAGTCTGGTACAGAAAACCGCAGTGTCGACACATTTGTTGTGTCGAGTTTGTAAAGCGGCTGAAAAGAAGGCCACGATGGCTCCTGTCCTTTTAGATCCTAGAAAAGGAAAAAGATGGGGGTGGGTGAACGCTTTCATGCCAGCGAGATCAGAACTGGGTCAGAAAGAGTAGCATGTGAAATGCTTCTCTACCCATCTTGTTCCTACAGCAGGGAACACTTGGGGCTTCAGTGACAACAAGATGTCACAAACACAGCACACACACACACACACACACGCACGCACACACACACTCACACACGAGATGTGTGTCTGATCTGTGCATAATAAATGTGATGATGTATGTGGGTTCATTATATCTGTACTATACCACAAATAGCAGGTAAATGGATTTAATCTGTGCCAATTAAGTCCTTATGGACAAAGGTAAAAAAGAATGCTGGTAAAATGATTAAGTTTCCTTCGATTGGGAGGGGGGAACACTGTCTCTCAAAGTGCAAGTGGGTTTTGTGCGTGAGCGCGTGTGCGCGCACGCACGCACAAACTAACACACACACAAGCACAAAGACTGCATGTGTGAAAGACACATAATGTGGTTAAGATGTTGCAAGGATTTGCAATTTTCAATTGGGTTGCTTTTGGTAGGTAAAGTCAAAGTAAAAAATCCAAAAAGTCAAATGACACCAAGTTGTTGAGATGCAAAATCGGTTCTTTTGTTAAAATCACAATTTGAAGTTCCTAGCAAGGTGACAAAATACTAAGACAAGTTTGGGATCATGATTGGTTAGGAAACAACCAGGGGTAATAAACTGCATTGTTTAAACATGTGTTTACCAACTGGGCCCCATTCTGCAACCAAAAGAGTCGTTTCAGGTGGGGGGCACAGGAGGTCGTGTTTTCTTAAAGATAAGGAACCAGTCTTGTGTGGAAAATAAACTGTCCTTCTTCCTCAAACCAAGGGGGTTGTTTAGATAAGTCTGAAGCTTTGTCCGGGCAAACAGCCATAAGATTAAACGGACAGAGGTGACCAAAAGTTCATGTCAGTTAGGTGACCCCTAACTGACATGACAGGCATCTCTCCTACAAAAGGTGGAGATGCACCAAGCATCACATTATTACTACAAGTATTACATAAGTTTGTTTAGCTGTAACTGAATTTAATACTTAAGGGTGCGTTGGGATAATTACAAGAAAATGTCCACGATATCGACGCATGTAAACCTTTTATTATTTTCATGTTTTATTGATTTATGCAGTTAATGGGTTGTGTTTTATTTTAATGTGTTTTTCAAAGTTGTATAATGTTATAACTTCAGTATGTGGATCCAGTATTATTTAACAGGTTCCGAAATTACTAAAAATGGCATGCGCCCAAATATCAAAAATTAATATTTCCGGAAAAAAAAATTAATATCAAAAATAATCTTTCAGTTTATGAAAAATGAATATCCAGATCAATTTTCATAACTGACGTGAGGAGTGTTTGGTTAATTATGGGTGTGCGAGGTTTGTACTCATAATGAGAAATTATATATTGGGTCAGATTGATTGGAGATATAAGCAGCTCCTTTAGAGTGGGAGAGCTCAGGTCCCCACATTCCATTCTACAAACATCGGGGGTTTTACGGCCCTCTCCTGTTGGAAGACAGGCCATTATTGACTCCTTTCACAGGGCAGAGTCAACTCATTTAGAACATACAATAATGAAGTAACCAATCTTTAATTCCTCTTCAATTGTTTAAATGTGTTCTAAATAACCTATTATATATTGGGTTGGTAAAAAGTCTAAATGATAAATACCTGTAATAGTCTGACAGTTTAATCTAACCTAAAGTCAGATCTCCACACTGTCCTCTCACAGAGAGGGCAGAAGGGATGCATGGGTCAGTGGCATGTGATTGGCTGAAAGTGTAGCATGAAGGTGTGACTTCAGTCAGGGCCCACTGTGACTATATGCTGTGGAGCACAAAGTGTAATTTAGATTCACCAATACCATCGAACGTGATACATGTCTAGGCAGAGACCAGCGGTAATGTATTTGCTATATTATATGCTATAAATATAGATAATTGTGCATTATTCATAATCGATGTAATATGATATTTAGATTGTAACCAGTGTTCTCTCTGTGTTCTTGTCTCCCGATCATTGTTTAATTACCATTTGATTAATGATAATGATAAGGTAGATTTAAAACCACATAATTACACTTAATCACTTAATGTAACTAAGTCTGAAAGTCATCCATGACAAGCTAAACTGTACCATGATCTGGGAGATTAGAGTGTTCAAATGATAGTAAACCCTACCGACAGAGTTAGGATAGAACCACAGACCAATAGGACCTGTAATCCAGATTCCGGGGTTACTGTATTCATCTTGAGTTGGGGGGAAGTGTGAACAGAACGTGTGAATGTATGATTGTAAGTGTTTAATTAATATGAATTAATAAAAACCCTATAAAATGCACGTTTGAGTTCATCAAATATAAGCTATCATTGGGAGCATTTAGTTCAACTGTGCGTGTTAGTCACTTTAACTCTGCCTACTGCATGGGCTGGTCGGAGCCGGGCACAACATCGCCAAATAACCGAACAGTTTTAAATCGTAGAGCGTCACTGACGTGACGTGACTTAGAACAAGTTTGTACCGTGCGCATCAGCGCACAGTTTTAAATCGTTGCGGGGGGTTTAAAGCGTAATATAGCCTATAGTCTAGGCATATTACAGTTTTAAATCGTTGCTGGGGGTTTGAAGCGTAATATAGCCTATAATCTAGACATATTACTAGTTTTAAATCGCTGCGTGCAGCGACTAGCTTTAAACAGTTCACCATATACCAGTTTAAAGCGCTGTGCTACTAGAGTGCACAGTTCTAAATCGTACGGCCACTAAAGGGCCTAATGTACGGAGTTTAAATCGCGGAGCGAATAGTTTAATTCGTTGCGTAGCCGTGCGCACAGTTTAATTCATAGCGTGTCACTGACGTGACTTGACTTGAAACAAGATCTGTACCGTGCGCTCAGCGCACAGCTTAGATCACGGCCGGGCGGTTGGAAGCATAATATAGCCTAAACTGAGACCGTTTGGACATATTATGGTTTCAATCGCTACCGCGTTTAAAGAACTTTAAATTAGTGGTCACTAAAGTGACCACAATTTAAAGGCAGTTGTGCTGTGCATTGGGATCAGTGCACAGTAATTCGCCGCCGAGCGAAAGTTAATTCGCCGCCGAGCGAACTGTTAAAACCATAGAGCCACTAAAGTGCCTAGTTTGAACAGAAAGAAAGAGCCGTACGCTGGGATCAGCATGCAGCAGCAACACGCGCCCGGGCATATTTAAGATATAATATAGTCTGAACCGAAACCGTTTGACATATTACAGTTTAAATTGCTACCGCGTTGTAAAGGGCTTTAAATAGCAGTCACCAAAGGGATCTGCAATTTAAAGTTGTTTAATTCAGAATATAGTTCAACTGAGACGGTTTGTGTTGGGACCAGCACACAGAGTTGAATCGTGCCACACTAATAACCACAAGTGTGGTTATTATTGTCTGGTGTGACGTTATTCAACTGAAATTCAAGCCGTGCGTTGATAGCAGCGCACGTGAATGCGATGCCGCAGTCGTTAGTGTCCACAGGATTAAATCAAACTATAAATGCTGCCGTGACGGCATGCCGTTTTGATTTGTGCTACTAACTGAGCGGCACCGTTAAACTGTTTCCATGTGGGTATGGGTCCGTGTGGAAACAGCTGTTAAAACCGTAAGCCACAAAAGTGACTGCGGGTTTAACAATAGTTTGGGAGTCATTGTTCGATAAGGCAGAGTTCTAATCGACGGTCAGTTTAGGAAACTGATTACCAAAGACTATTTGTAACCAAACATAAAGTTTAATTGAGACCGGATAAGACACCGGTCGTTTAAACCAAGAGAGGTGCTTTTTATAGTAACCACAATAAAGGTCTTTTCCTGCTGGGTGCAGCACCAAGAACAGCAGTTTAGTGCATGTGGGGGGAGATGGAAATTCCTTTTTCCCACTGTCATGCAAATGTCCCAATGTGTCACTGGAGTGACAGGGGGACTGGTAATTACTGCGGCGGTATAATCTACCAAAGTAGTAATTAATAGCGGTGATAAATGTTTAGAACAAAATAGGGTTTTAAACTCAGCATTAAAGGCGATGTAATAATCTTACCAGTCAATAATGTTTAACGCTGAAAGCATGCTTTGAAGTGCGCATAAAGGAGGGGCGTGTCTATAATAACTGTTGCGTGACGCATCTAGCAAAACCTGTAATCCAGGTTTACGGAAGGCTATAGAGTTTGACCGCCCACGGCCAATATAAATCTATATACTTATATTATATATAATCTATATAATATAAAAAGGTTATAGTATAAAAAGGTTTATTTGGTAGGGAAGTATGGGCTTCTCTGAGTACAAATAAGGTCAGAGTCCGCTAATTAAAGCTGGGCAAAAAACTAACCATTTACTTGAGTGAATGAATGATTTGTGAAGTCGACTAAACCACTAACCCAGTCCAATTAGTTCCTGTACTGTTGTTAAGGGGAGGGACAGAGGGGGTGGAAAAATGGCTTCTTTAAATGAGCTACAGATACAGAGCTCACAGGCTCAAGCTATGTTTGATAGCACAACCTATAGGGTGGATCTTTGTATGGACAAGGGTTCATTCAGTGAGATAACTGAAAGTTTTGCTGAGCTGGACAGGGCGATGGACGATGTGATAGACGCGTCGTCAGATTACGAGATGATCCTTCAGGAACAAAACGAAGATAGACTCGCACACATAGAAAATGAATTACTGAATTTATATGTTAAACAGTACAACAGTGAAAGATACCGTTTAATCAGGGCTGCTATCTGTCAGGAGAATGGCAGGGTAGCCAGAGGTGTCGTCACAGCAGGGTGCCACCAGATAGGCCTCTGTGAGTTTCCTGCAGAAAGCAGGAACATAGGAGCCAAGGAGGGGGGCATACTCCAGCCCGCAGAAGCAGCACCAGGCGTCACGAGATGTGACATCACGGGCCCCTTCGCCAGCGCAGAGACGGGCGGAGCGGACACGGTGCCAGTGGGGACAGCCCCAGAGGGGCGAAGAGACGGGTCAGCTACCAGCCATCCAGGCTGGGAGCAGATAGAGCCCGTCACAACGGAGGAGCCTGGTGCCTGCAGTATCCATGCAGGGAAGCCAGAGCCCTCTACCGTGGGCAACGAACCCACGACAGGACAAGCCCTCAGTCAGTACCGTAGCAGGCCAAGAGCGGCTACGGGCAGAGCTGAGGGAACCGACGAGATCCACGCAGTTCCGCAGCCTTCGACAGAGGAGGAATCGCCGAACATCGACGTTGGACAAGCAGAACCGACAGCAGAGGCAGAGCTGTCAACGGGAGCGGAACAGGTGAGCGGCCTTCCGGAGGAGCTGGAGGCTGCCTACGCCTCACCGTTCATCATCAGAGCCATGCCCGCAAACGTTGTGGGCAAGGCTGACGAGTCGTCGATCCTTCTCACCACAGAAACGCCGAGCGTGATTTGTGGCATTACTGGTGCCAGTCTACGCGATCAACGGGCGGCGGGGGAAGGGCATGACGCACACACCAGGAAACCTGGGGTGACTTTCGTGAGGGGTCCCGTGAGGGGTCCAGGCGAGCCAGAGAAGCACCCTGGGGTGACTTTCGTGAGGGGTCCCGTGAGGGGTCCAGGCGAGCCAGAGAAGCACCCTGGGGTGACTTTCGTGAGGGGTCCCGTGAGGGGTCCAGGCGAGCCAGAGACCGGTCCGGTCTTGAAATTTGGGTGTGGTTATGAAACGACACATCTGCCGACGCATCTGTTGGGCAGAAATTGCTTTGATAAGAACAAGGCCACAATAACGCCTTTTCTGACGGGAATGGCAAAGTCCAGTCTGGTACAGAAAACCGCAGTGTCGACACATTTGTTGTGTCGAGTTTGTAAAGCGGCTGAAAAGAAGGCCACGATGGCTCCTGTCCTTTTAGATCCTAGAAAAGGAAAAAGATGGGGGTGGGTGAACGCTTTCATGCCAGCGAGATCAGAACTGGGTCAGAAAGAGTAGCATGTGAAATGCTTCTCTACCCATCTTGTTCCTACAGCAGGGAACACTTGGGGCTTCAGTGACAACAAGATGTCACAAACACAGCACACACACACACACACACACGCACGCACACACACACTCACACACGAGATGTGTGTCTGATCTGTGCATAATAAATGTGATGATGTATGTGGGTTCATTATATCTGTACTATACCACAAATAGCAGGTAAATGGATTTAATCTGTGCCAATTAAGTCCTTATGGACAAAGGTAAAAAAGAATGCTGGTAAAATGATTAAGTTTCCTTCGATTGGGAGGGGGGAACACTGTCTCTCAAAGTGCAAGTGGGTTTTGTGCGTGAGCGCGTGTGCGCGCACGCACGCACAAACTAACACACACACAAGCACAAAGACTGCATGTGTGAAAGACACATAATGTGGTTAAGATGTTGCAAGGATTTGCAATTTTCAATTGGGTTGCTTTTGGTAGGTAAAGTCAAAGTAAAAAATCCAAAAAGTCAAATGACACCAAGTTGTTGAGATGCAAAATCGGTTCTTTTGTTAAAATCACAATTTGAAGTTCCTAGCAAGGTGACAAAATACTAAGACAAGTTTGGGATCATGATTGGTTAGGAAACAACCAGGGGTAATAAACTGCATTGTTTAAACATGTGTTTACCAACTGGGCCCCATTCTGCAACCAAAAGAGTCGTTTCAGGTGGGGGGCACAGGAGGTCGTGTTTTCTTAAAGATAAGGAACCAGTCTTGTGTGGAAAATAAACTGTCCTTCTTCCTCAAACCAAGGGGGTTGTTTAGATAAGTCTGAAGCTTTGTCCGGGCAAACAGCCATAAGATTAAACGGACAGAGGTGACCAAAAGTTCATGTCAGTTAGGTGACCCCTAACTGACATGACAGGCATCTCTCCTACAAAAGGTGGAGATGCACCAAGCATCACATTATTACTACAAGTATTACATAAGTTTGTTTAGCTGTAACTGAATTTAATACTTAAGGGTGCGTTGGGATAATTACAAGAAAATGTCCACGATATCGACGCATGTAAACCTTTTATTATTTTCATGTTTTATTGATTTATGCAGTTAATGGGTTGTGTTTTATTTTAATGTGTTTTTCAAAGTTGTATAATGTTATAACTTCAGTATGTGGATCCAGTATTATTTAACAGGTTCCGAAATTACTAAAAATGGCATGCGCCCAAATATCAAAAATTAATATTTCCGGAAAAAAAAATTAATATCAAAAATAATCTTTCAGTTTATGAAAAATGAATATCCAGATCAATTTTCATAACTGACGTGAGGAGTGTTTGGTTAATTATGGGTGTGCGAGGTTTGTACTCATAATGAGAAATTATATATTGGGTCAGATTGATTGGAGATATAAGCAGCTCCTTTAGAGTGGGAGAGCTCAGGTCCCCACATTCCATTCTACAAACATCGGGGGTTTTACGGCCCTCTCCTGTTGGAAGACAGGCCATTATTGACTCCTTTCACAGGGCAGAGTCAACTCATTTAGAACATACAATAATGAAGTAACCAATCTTTAATTCCTCTTCAATTGTTTAAATGTGTTCTAAATAACCTATTATATATTGGGTTGGTAAAAAGTCTAAATGATAAATACCTGTAATAGTCTGACAGTTTAATCTAACCTAAAGTCAGATCTCCACACTGTCCTCTCACAGAGAGGGCAGAAGGGATGCATGGGTCAGTGGCATGTGATTGGCTGAAAGTGTAGCATGAAGGTGTGACTTCAGTCAGGGCCCACTGTGACTATATGCTGTGGAGCACAAAGTGTAATTTAGATTCACCAATACCATCGAACGTGATACATGTCTAGGCAGAGACCAGCGGTAATGTATTTGCTATATTATATGCTATAAATATAGATAATTGTGCATTATTCATAATCGATATTTAGATTGTAACCAGTGTTCTCTCTGTGTTCTTGTCTCCCGATCATTGTTTAATTACCATTTGATTAATGATAATGATAAGGTAGATTTAAAACCACATAATTACACTTAATCACTTAATGTAACTAAGTCTGAAAGTCATCCATGACAAGCTAAACTGTACCATGATCTGGGAGATTAGAGTGTTCAAATGATAGTAAACCCTACCGACAGAGTTAGGATAGAACCACAGACCAATAGGACCTG
>NW_027638530.1:5000-17500 GCF_951216825.1 Electrona antarctica
GTGTCTACTGTAACCAAATGGACCTGGTGTCTACTGTAACCAAATGGACCTGGTGTCTACTGTAACCAAATGGACCTGGTGTCTGTGACAGTGAACTGTAACCAAATAGACCTGGTGTCTGTGACAGTGAACTGTAACCAAATGGACCTGGTGTCTGTGGTCCATTCTACTGTAACCAAATGGACCTGGTGTCTGTGGTCCATTCTACTGTAACCAAATGGACCTGGTGTCTGTGGTCCATTCTACTGTAACCAAATGGACCTGGTGTCTACTGTAACCAAATGGACCTGGTGTCTGTGACAGTGAACTGTAACCAAATGGACCTGGTGTCCATTCTACTGTAACCAAATGGACCTGGTGTCCATTCTACTGTAACCAAATGGACCTGGTGTCTACTGTAACCAAATGGACCTGGTGTCCATTCTACTGTAACCAAATGGACCTGGTGTCCATTCTACTGTAACCAAATGGACCTGGTGTCTACTGTAACCAAATGGACCTGGTGTCTGTGACAGTGAACTGTAACCAAATGGACCTGGTGTCCATTCTACTGTAACCAAATGGACCTGGTTTCCATTCTACTGTAACCAAATGGACCTGGTGTCTACTGTAACCAAATGGACCTGGTGTCTACTGTAACCAAATGGACCTGGTGTCCATTCTACTGTAACCAAATGGACCTGGTGTCTACTGTAACCAAATGGACCTGGTGTCTACTGTAACCAAATGGACCTGGTGTCTACTGTAACCAAATGGACCTGGTGTCTACTGTAACCAAATGGACCTGGTGTCTGTGACAGTGAACTGTAACCAAATAGACCTGGTGTCTGTGACAGTGAACTGTAACCAAATGGACCTGGTGTCTGTGGTCCATTCTACTGTAACCAAATGGACCTGGTGTCTGTGGTCCATTCTACTGTAACCAAATGGACCTGGTGTCTGTGGTCCATTCTACTGTAACCAAATGGACCTGGTGTCTACTGTAACCAAATGGACCTGGTGTCTGTGACAGTGAACTGTAACCAAATGGACCTGGTGTCCATTCTACTGTAACCAAATGGACCTGGTGTCCATTCTACTGTAACCAAATGGACCTGGTGTCTACTGTAACCAAATGGACCTGGTGTCCATTCTACTGTAACCAAATGGACCTGGTGTCCATTCTACTGTAACCAAATGGACCTGGTGTCTACTGTAACCAAATGGACCTGGTGTCTGTGACAGTGAACTGTAACCAAATGGACCTGGTGTCCATTCTACTGTAACCAAATGGACCTGGTTTCCATTCTACTGTAACCAAATGGACCTGGTGTCTACTGTAACCAAATGGACCTGGTGTCTACTGTAACCAAATGGACCTGGTGTCTGTGACAGTGAACTGTAACCAAATGGACCTGGTGTCCATTCTACTGTAACCAAATGGACCTGGTTTCCATTCTACTGTAACCAAATGGACCTGGTGTCTACTGTAACCAAATGGACCTGGTGTCTACTGTAACCAAATGGACCTGGTGTCTGTGACAGTGAACTGTAACCAAATGGACCTGGTGTCTGTGACAGTGAACTGTAACCAAATGGACCTGGTGTCTGTGGTCCATTCTACTGTAACCAAATGGACCTGGTGTCTACTGTAACCAAATGGACCTGGTGTCCATTCTACTGTAACCAAATGGACCTGGTGTCCATTCTACTGTAACCAAATGGACCTGGTGTCTACTGTAACCAAATGGACCTGGTGTCTGTGACAGTGAACTGTAACCAAATGGACCTGGTGTCCATTCTACTGTAACCAAATGGACCTGGTTTCCATTCTACTGTAACCAAATGGACCTGGTGTCTACTGTAACCAAATGGACCTGGTGTCTACTGTAACCAAATGGACCTGGTGTCTGTGACAGTGAACTGTAACCAAATGGACCTGGTGTCCATTCTACTGTAACCAAATGGACCTGGTTTCCATTCTACTGTAACCAAATGGACCTGGTGTCTACTGTAACCAAATGGACCTGGTGTCTACTGTAACCAAATGGACCTGGTGTCTGTGACAGTGAACTGTAACCAAATGGACCTGGTGTCTGTGACAGTGAACTGTAACCAAATGGACCTGGTGTCTGTGGTCCATTCTACTGTAACCAAATGGACCTGGTGTCTGTGCTCCATTCTACTGTAACCAAATGGACCTGGTGTCTGTGGTCCATTCTACTGTAACCAAATGGACCTGGTGTCTGTGACAGTGAACTGTAACCAAATGGACCTGGTGTCTGTGACAGTGAACTGTAACCAAATGGACCTGGTGTCTGTGACAGTGAACTGTAACCAAATGGACCTGGTGTCCATTCTACTGTAACCAAATGGACCTGGTGTCCATTCTACTGTAACCAAATGGACCTGGTGTCTGTGACAGTGAACTGTAACCAAATGGACCTGGTGTCTGTGACAGTGAACTGTAACCAAATGGACCTGGTGTCTGTGACAGTGAACTGTAACCATATTTCTGCACAACTATCTCATCTCAGCTTTTCTGGAACTACATTTATTTCTCTCTCTCTCTCTCTCTCTCTCTCTCTCTCTCTCTCTCTCTCTCTCTCTCTCTCTCTCTCTCTCTAATTAATTTCAGATCAAAGGGGTTTTATTGGCGTGAGAAAAGAGCAGAGAATGTGGAACGACAATCACAACAAAAACAATGTATTAATTGTACAATTAAAACAGGAATAAGGACAGGTGTGAACAGAGCAGAGAAAACATATCTTAAAAAGTCAAACATAAAACAAACTGTCTCTCTCTCTCTGATACGGAGACAGTCATGGTGGAGAGACTTAAAGGAGCATTCAGTGATTTGGGTGATTTGGAAAAAAAACCTGGTCCACCCGGTAACAAGATGTGCACACGCTCTACAGTGGGGGAAGTAATTTTAGCTAATTGTTTTAGCTCATGCTCATTTGATTTAGCTATTTTGTCTCATCTGTTTAAGGAAATAGGTAGCTGATATATTGCACTTTTACCTTAGCGCTAGGTATACTCTTGGTTGCTTGTTTTTGCAGAAAATGCACTAAAGACTTCTAGGGTTAGTAGTTTTTGTTCCCTACCTATGTTGAATACACTTATTGTAAGTCGCTTTGGATAAAAGCGTCTGCTAAATGACTGTAATGTAATGTAATGTAATGTAAAGTACAACAGACCAACAGCACATGCACCAAGGCCCGCTTGATTGGAGGAAGGCCCCTCTCATCCTGATTGGATGAAGGCTTTGCCACCCAAAGCCCAAACCGAAACTAGGGTTTTTTGACCCCAGGGGTTAACTGGGGACAGGGAGGAACTCCTTATATGGTCAGCACACTTTATAGTAGGGAGGATTATCCAAAAAAAAAACAAGTGATATTTGAATTAAGTGAAATCACTGAATATACCTTTAACGGTTCAGGAGAGGAGAAAACAAGATTGTATTTTTATTAAGTGGTGCAACCACTTCATTAAGTAGCTTTGTGTGTGCCTGGCTGGGTCTGAGCACGGAAATAGCATTTGGTTGGTTTTATTTATTTATTTATTTGACAGGGACAAAGCTCATTAATCGACATGTCAGTTTTCACCTCAATGTAAATGGGCCAGAATTAGCCAAAGCTAAATTTCATCTGTAGTCCCTGGGCAGGCTCTTAACAAATGAATGATAAAAGAAAGACAGAGTGTGTAGTATAGTGTGCCAGCACACAACACCATGCGTTGATGCCATGTGTGCATTATGTGCAAGCACCAAACACTATGTCCATACAAAAACACAATACAATACAATACAGATAAAAGGGAGACAGAGTGTATAGTGTTCCAGCACACAACACCATGCGTTCATTATGTGCACCCAACACTATGTCCATACAAAAACACAATACAATACAATACAATACAGATCAAAGAGAGACAGAGTGTATAGTGTTCCAGCACACAACACCATGCGTTCATTATGTGCACCCAACACTATGTCCATACAAAAACACAATACAATACAATACAATACAGATCAAAGAGAGACAGAGTGTATAGTGTTCCAGCACACAACACCATGCGTTCATTATGTGCACCCAACACTATGTCCATACAAAAACACAATACAATACAATACAGATCAAAGAGAGACAGAGTGTATAGTGTTCCAGCACACAACACCATGCGTTCATTATGTGCACCCAACACTATGTCCATACAAAAACACAATACAATACAATACAATACAGATCAAAGAGAGACAGAGTGTATAGTGTTCCAGCACACAACACCATGCGTTCATTATGTGCACCCAACACTATGTCCATACAAAAACACAATACAATACAATACAATACAGATCAAAGAGAGACAGAGTGTATAGTGTGCCAGCACACAACACCATGCGTTCATTATGTGCACCCAACACTATGTCCATACAAAAACACAATACAATACAATACAATACAATACAGATAAAAGAGAGACAGAGTGTATAGTGTTCCAGCACACAACACCATGCGTTCATTATGTGCACCCAACACTATGTCCATACAAAAACACAATACAATACAATACAGATCAAAGAGAGACAGAGTGTATAGTGTTCCAGCACACAACACCATGCGTTCATTATGTGCACCCAACACTATGTCCATACAAAAACACAATACAATACAATACAATACAGATCAAAGAGAGACAGAGTGTATAGTGTTCCAGCACACAACACCATGCGTTCATTATGTGCACCCAACACTATGTCCATACAAAAACACAATACAATACAATACAGATCAAAGAGAGACAGAGTGTATAGTGTTCCAGCACACAACACCATGCGTTCATTATGTGCACCCAACACTATGTCCATACAAAAACACAATACAATACAATACAGATCAAAGAGAGACAGAGTGTATAGTGTATAGATCAAAGAGAGACAGAGTGTATAGTGTTACAGATCAAAGAGAGACAGAGTGTATAGTGTTCCAGATCAAAGAGAGACAGAGTGTATAGTGTTCCAGATCAAAGAGAGACAGAGTGTATAGTGTTCCAGATCAAAGAGAGACAGAGTGTATAGTGTTCCAGATCAAAGAGAGACAGAGTGTATAGTGTATAGATCAAAGAGAGACAGAGTGTATAGTGTTCCAGATCAAAGAGAGACAGAGTGTATAGTGTATAGATCAAAGAGAGACAGAGTGTATAGTGTACAGATCAAAGAGAGACAGAGTGTATAGTGTTCCAGATCAAAGAGAGACAGAGTGTATAGTGTTCCAGATCAAAGAGAGACAGAGTGTATAGTGTTCCAGATCAAAGAGAGACAGAGTGTATAGTGTATAGATCAAAGAGAGACAGAGTGTATAGTGTTCCAGATCAAAGAGAGACAGAGTGTATAGTGTTCCAGATCAAAGAGAGACAGAGTGTATAGTGTTCCAGATCAAAGAGAGACAGAGTGTATAGTGTTCCAGATCAAAGAGAGACAGAGTGTATAGTGTATAGATCAAAGAGAGACAGAGTGTATAGTGTTCCAGATCAAAGAGAGACAGAGTGTATAGTGTATAGATCAAAGAGAGACAGAGTGTATAGTGTATAGATCAAAGAGAGACAGAGTGTATAGTGTTCCAGATCAAAGAGAGACAGAGTGTATAGTGTATAGATCAAAGAGAGACAGAGTGTATAGTGTTCCAGATCAAAGAGAGACAGAGTGTATAGTGTATAGTGTTATAGAGACAGAGTGTATAGTGTATAGATCAAAGAGAGACAGAGTGTATAGTGTTACAGATCAAAGAGAGACAGAGTGTATAGTGTTCCAGATCAAAGAGAGACAGAGTGTATAGTGTTCCAGATCAAAGAGAGACAGAGTGTATAGTGTTCCAGATCAAAGAGAGACAGAGTGTATAGTGTTCCAGATCAAAGAGAGACAGAGTGTATAGTGTTACAGATCAAAGAGAGACAGAGTGTATAGTGTATAGTGTATAGAGACAGAGTGTATAGTGTATAGTGTATAGAGACAGAGTGTATAGTGTATAGTGTATAGAGACAGAGTGTATAGTGTATAGATCAAAGAGAGACAGAGTGTATAGTGTATAGATCAAAGAGAGACAGAGTGTATAGTGTATAGATCAAAGAGAGACAGAGTGTATAGTGTATAGTGACAGAGTGTATAGTGTTCTGTATAGAGAGACAGAGTGTATAGTGTATAGTGTTATAGTGTATAGTGTATAGTGTATAGTGTATAGTGTTATAGTGTATAGTGTATAGTGTTATAGTGTATAGTGTATAGTGTATAGTGTATAGTGTTATAGTATAGTGTTATAGTGTATAGTGTATAGTGTATAGTGTTATAGTATAGTGTTATAGTGTATAGTGTATAGTGTTATAGTGTATAGTGTATAGTGTATAGTGTATAGTGTTATAGTGTATAGTGTATAGTGTTATAGTGTATAGTGTATAGTGTATAGTGTATAGTGTTATAGTATAGTGTTATAGTGTATAGTGTATAGTGTTATAGTATAGTGTTATAGTGTATAGTGTTCCAGATCAAAGAGAGACAGAGTGTATAGTGTTACAGATCAAAGAGAGACAGAGTGTATAGTGTTCCAGAGACAGAGTGTATAGTGTATAGTGTGTATAGTGTTATAGTGTATAGTGTGCCAGACACACAACAACACCATGCGTTTTCTAAACCAAGTGTCACTGTTTACCTCCTCTATGATGAGTTCCTGTTTTGACTATATAGTTGTGTCTATTCGTACGTCTCTAAATGTTTTGATGAATTGAACATGGTGGACCCTCTTGTAAACAAGTGTAATGCTGTATGGTGTCGTCCACTCACAGTTAACAGTCTTTGTATTGAGTTGTGATTGAAATGTACGATTTCCGATTTGTGTGTGTGCGTGCGTGCGTGCGTGCGACATCTCTATGGAGGATAAAGAGTCTGATCGCTTTCCTTCACCTCTGACACTTCTACACACACACACACACACACACACACACACACACGCTCTCAAACATATGACAGAGATAAATGTGTGTGTGAGAGAGAGAGAGTGGTAGAGAGAGGTATGGTGTGTACTGTACACACATCCTGCAGTAGGAGGGCAGCGAGGGGTTAATGGTGAGGATGTGTGTAATTAGTCACACGCTCGTTAAACACATCTATATTTGTCTGCCTTGAAAACACATGTGATCGTGTGTGTGTGTGTGTGTGTGTGTGTGTGTGTGTGTGTGTGTGTGTGTGTGTGTGTGTGTGTGTGTGTGTGTGTGTGTGTGTGTGTGTGTGTGTGTGTGTGTACTTCACGTGTCATCATGCTTGTGTGTGTGTGCACACTGAACGTGTGCGTCAGTGTGTTCATGCATGTTTACATTTGCATGCATGCTTGTGTGCATATGGACTGCGTGCGTGCGTGCGTGTGTGCGTGCGTGCGTGTGTGTCATGACCTGTGCAGCTCCAGGGAGGTCCGTGTCTTTCATGTCCTCTCGCCCCGAAATCTGGGTCAAAGGATGAAAGAACACACACACACACACACACACACACACACACACACCCACACACTGACACACGGCTCTCCTTTGAAAAATGACTTCTTGGGTAGTTCAGTAGAGTTCAGTTGATGTTCGGTACAGTAGGTCTGGTTTTATAGGAGGTGGTGTGTTGGGGGTGGCAGGGTGTTGGGGTGTTTGTGTGTTGGGGGTGACGGGGTGTTGGGGTGACGGGCGCCCAAAATACACCAACGATCTTCCAGAGAGTCCATCGAGACGCGTCATATCATCATGTGCCCCAAAGGGATGCTCGGTAGTATAATCAGAACGGGCCCGTATCGGCCATAGAAATGACATATCGCTATCGGAACAGTCTCAAAATAATTCAGATTATTTAACTCATAGGAATAGACTTTACATGACAACCAGGTATAGGCTGGTGACCACCGGAGAGACCGGTGACAGCCGGAATGTAGACAGCACCCGGGTGAGCAGTGTGGGTTATCACCCCAGCCTGTGTCCTCCGTGAGGAGGAAGGAAGCCCAACAAACCCTCGGTGAGGCCTTTAGGAGGGCCATTATAATCCACCACTCCTGAATGTCTGGTGCAACGCACAGGTCCTGGGCCTGGTGAGAGCAGGAGTGGACCTGGTGAGACGTAGGAGTAGTTCTGGAGTAGTTCCAACGGATTGTGTGGCCCTGGTTTTGCCCTAGTGGGACTGATTGAGGGTAGCTACTGGGACGTAAGTCTGGACTTGATTCGGTCTACCAATCATGTTGGTAGAACGAAACCCCGTTGACCTCGGGATACATCACTGAGGATGCGTCCCAGGTGACCTCAGGATACATCACTGAGGATACGTCCCAGGTGACCTCAGGATACATCACTGAGGATACGTCCCAGGTGACCTCAGGATGCATCACTGATTATGCGTCCCAGGTGACCTCAGGATACATCACTGAGGATACGTCCCAGGTGACCTCAGGATACATCACTGAGGATACGTCCCAGGTGACCTCAGGATACATCACTGAGGATACGTCCCAGGTGATCTCAGGATACATCACTGAGGATACGTCCCAGGTGACCTCAGGATACATCACTGATGATACGTCCCAGGTGACCTCAGGATACATCACTGATGATACGTCCCAGGTGACCTCAGGATACATCACTGAGGATACGTCCCAGGTGACCTCAGGATACATCACTGAGGATACGTCCCAGGTGACCTCAGGATACATCACTGAGGATACGTCCCAGGTGACCTCAGGATACATCACTGAGGATACGTCCCAGGTGACCTCAGGATACATCACTGAGGATACGTCCCAGGTGACCTCGGGATACATCACTGAGGATACGTCCCAGGTGAACTCAGGATACATCACTGAGGATACGTCCCAGGTGACCTCGGGATACATCACTGAGGATACGTCCCAGGTGACCTCAGGATACATCACTGAGGATACGTCTCAGGTGACCTCAGGATACATCACTGAGGATACATCCCAGGTGACCTCGGGATACATCACTGAGGATATGTCCCAGGTGACCTCAGGATACGTCCCAGGTGACCTCAGGATACATCACTGAGGATACGTCCCAGGTGACCTCAGGATACATCACTGAGGATACGTCCCAGGTGACCTCGGGATACATCACTGAGGATACGTCCCAGGTGACCTCAGGATACATCACTGAGGATACGTCCCAGGTGACCTCGGGATACATCACTGAGGATACGTCCCAGGTGACCTCAGGATACATCACTGAGGATACGTCTCAGGTGACCTCAGGATACATCACTGAGGATACATCCCAGGTGACCTCGGGATACATCACTGAGGATACGTCCCAGGTGACCTCGGGATACATCACTGAGGATACGTCCCAGGTGACCTCAGGATACATCACTGATGATACGTCCCAGGTGACCTCAGGATACATCACTGAGGATGCGTCCCAGGTGACCTCAGGATACATCACTGAGGATGCGTCCCAGGTGACCTTGGGATACATCACTGAGGATACGTCCCAGGTGACCTCGGGATACATCACTGAGGATACGTCCCAGTTTACCTCAGGATACATCACTGAGGATACGTCTCAGGTGACCTCAGGATACATCACTGAGGATGCGTCCCAGGTGACCTCAGGATACATCACTGAGGATGCGTCTCAGGTGACCTTGGGATACATCACTGAGGATACGTCCCAGGTGACCTCAGGATACATCACTGAGGATACGTCGCAGGTGACCTCAGGATACATCACTGATGATACGTCCCAGGTGACCTCATGATACATCACTGAGGATACGTCCCAGGTGACCTCAGGATACATCACTGAGGATACGTCCCAGGTGACCTGAGGATACATCACTGATGATACGTCCCAGGTGACCTCAGGATACATCACTGAGGATACGTCCCAGGTGACCTCAGGATACATCACTGAGGATACGTCTCAGGTGACCTCAGGATACATCACTGAGGATACGTCCCAGGTGACCTTGGGATACATCACTGAGGATACGTCCCAGGTGACCTCGGGATACATCACTGAGGATACGTCCCAGGTGACCTCAGGATACATCACTGAGGATACGTCCCAGGTGACCTCAGGACAAATCACTGAGGATACGTCCTAGGTGACCTCAGGATACATCACTGAGGATACGTCCCAAGTGACCTCAGGATACATCACTGAGGATACGTCCCAGGTGACCTCGGGATACATCACTGAGGATACGTCCCAGGTGACCTTGGGATACATCACTGAGGATACGTCCCAGGTGACCTTGGGATACATCACTGAGGATACGTCCTAGGTGACCTCAGGATACATCACTGATGATACGTCCCAGGTGACCTCAGGATACATCACTGAGGATGCGTCCCAGGTGACCTCAGGATACATCACTGAGGATACGTCCCAGGTGACCTCGGGATACATCACTGAGGATACGTCCCAGGTGACCTCAGGATACATCACTGAGGATACGTCCCAGGTGACCTCGGGATACATCACTGAGGATACGTCCCAGGTGACCTCGGGATACATCACTGAGGATACGTCCCATGTGACCTCAGGATACATCACTGAGGATACGTCCCAGGTGACCTCAGGATACATCACTGAGGATACGTCCCAGGTGACCTCGGGATACATCACTGAGGATACGTCCCAGGTGACCTCAGGATACATCACTGAGGATGCATCCCAGGTGACCTCAGGATACATCACTGAGGATACGTCCCAGGTGACCTCAGGATACATCACTGAGGATACGTCCCAGGTGACCTCAGGATACATCACTGAGGATACGTCCCAGGTGACCTCAGGATACATCACTGAGGATACGTCTCAGGTGACCTCAGGATACATCACTGAGGATACGTCCCAGGTGACCTCAGGATACATCACTGAGGATACGTCTCAGGTGCATCCATGCCATGTTTTTTTTGTTATCATTTTTCACCAGCAAATAAATATAAAATGAAAAGTTAAAAAATGAATCAATGAGTTAACACCTTGATGGCCCGGAACTATTTCATCCATTCATAAAATGTGCCCATCATTTATAGCGCCCGGACCACTTTTACCGGCGCACCGGAAGTTGTTGTGAATGTCTGTGTAGCAGCTAACAATAGCCACAACAGTCGATCGACAACAACGGGAGGTAAGAATAAATCTATCGCGACTAGCGACTGGACCGCGGAGCGCCGTCTAACACAGGATATTTTTTCAGAATTAGACGGGATGATGAACGAGTTATGAACGGTTTAAGATTTTCGTTTTCGTCTGCTAAACAGGCAGAGAACATTTTCGATGACGTGTCACTGTCGTGCAACACCGAGGATTGGGCAACAAGCGCTCCTAGGCTGTGGAGCCATGCGACCGGTTTTGATATCATTCATCTCCGTCCCATTTATCAATCTCCGCCTGGGGCACTTGACCATGAACTTGAACTTGATGTTGATCTCCGTCTGGGGCCTCTAAACTGTTACATATGAATCAAAAGTGTCTACCTCTAGAGTCTAGAACAAAAGACATCAAATATGATGTAAGATCTCAAGTAAAAATTAACGTTTACATTTTTCTACATTTAATGTGTGTACTCGTCTCATTCAGTAGTGAAAACAGACACTTGGAAAAGAGTACAGGCTATTTATTGATTTATTAAATACTTTATTAACAGGCTTTGGGCCAAGATGTGCATGCAAAGTCGTAGAAACCTTGTACGAGGCTCCTGTTATGGTCTTCAAGGTGTAGAAACCTTGTACGAGGGCTCCTGTTAAGGTCTTCAAGGTGTAGACACCTTGTACGAGGGCTCCTGTTAGGGTCTTCAAGGTGTAGACACCTTGTACGAGGCTCCTGTTAGGGTCTTCAAGGTGTAGCAACCTTGTACGAGGCTCCTGTTAGGGTCTTCAAGGTGTAGAAACCTTGTACGAGGCTCCTGTTAGGGTCTTCAAGGTGTAGAAACCTTGTACGAGGACTCCTGTTAGGGTCTTCAAGGTGTAGAAACCTTGTACGAGTGCTCCTGTTAGGGTCTTCAAGGTGTATAAACCTTGTACGAGGGCTCCTGTTAGGGTCTTCAAGGTGTAGAAACCTTGTACGAGGGCTCCTGTTAGGGTCTTCAAGGTGTAGAAACCTTGTACGAGGGCTCCTGTTAGGGTCTTCAAGGTGTTTTTGTTGACCAGTGAGGAGATCCTGTATAGGAATCTTGTTCTTTGGTTGACCTTTTTGATTACATTGGTGGCCATTTTTGTGATAATATTGTCACCCACTCTAACCAAGAAGCCATTTGCCTTGCTGAAATTACTATTGATCCGAAGAGAATGGATTCAGTTTTTCCCAGGTGTAAAGATAGTTTGTTATCAGCGAGCCGCAGGTGCAGATTCTACCAAGTTCAGAGCTGAGGGCCTTTTCAACCTGCAGTTTGTTCCTTGTTGACTTAACCTCGGTCACAATTGGTCAAATATGGCTGATTGCGACACGCTATACCGATTGTATCTCTACAAAGAAAAACTAAC
>NW_027638529.1:0-13575 GCF_951216825.1 Electrona antarctica
CTCAACTAAAGTGGAGTTAGGGAGAGAGAGAGGAGGGACGCCAGAGATGAAAGGAAGTGGAGCCAGGTTCAGATGCAGGTCTCTCGTGTGCGTGCGTGTACGTGCATGTGTGTGTGTGCGTGTGCGTGCGTGTGTGTGCGTGCATGTGTGTGTGTGTGTGTGTGTGTTGTCATGGGGGTTGACCTTTGCACTGGCCTAACTGAAAAAGCACCCTCCTCCTCTTTTTCCCTCAGATCATTTCGAGGATATTAAGGCTGTAAGTAAGACTTAATATATTGCATGATATTCACACACACAGAACACAAGCCCAAAACAAGAGTTCATTGCTTCTACGTCTACTCTACAGTGTAGCATGTGTACTAGCACACACACACACACACACACACACACACACACACACACACACACACACACACACACACACACGTCACACACACACACACACACACACACACACACACACACACACACACACACACACACACACACACACACACACACACACACACACACACACACACACACAAGGTGAGAGCCTATATTTACAGTACAATGACGTTGCTTTCGTTTGTTTGTTCCTCCAAAAAGCAAAAAGTGCAGAGCCCACGGTGACCATGCGATAAGAACACTACAGTTTGAAGTGCAGAGCCCACGGTGACCATGCGATAAGAACACTCCACCATTAACTTCCTCTTCTCTTCACGGAATTGAGAAGAAGATATTCATTTCAGTACCAACAGAGTAGAATGCTGGGGGGGGGCGGGGGCTTCTAAGATGCTGTATTTAACAATGATTCATTGGAACAAAATTAATCACACATTATGCAGTCAGTCACAGCGTGTCACAACTCTTTCAAGAGAGCCCCCGATCATCATCTATCTATTCTATATATCAAATAATCGTGTATTTCACAACTATGTTGCCGAAATCTTTCTTGATGCAATCATAATACGAGTGCCAACTTGGTTGGAGGCCTCATATAAACCTCCTCCTGGCTCTTAATTGTCCCTCTTATATTTTGCGTACTGTTTTTGTATTGTTTTAAAACCAGTGGGTTTTCAACATTTATGTATTCAGCATTTGAGCCACGGACCACCATTTGATGACATTTAGCCTCTCAGACCCATTTGAGCCACGGACCACCATTTGATGACATTTAGCCTCTCAGATCCAAGACTAAGAATATAGAATATAGAAATATAGAAAGAATATTTTGCTGTCGTTGGATAAGATTTTGTCCATCCATAATGTGAGACAACGTTCTTCTTCTACATTCTCAAATTGTGTAGACTTTACTTCGCCTTTATTTTATATTTTTTATAGAGGGACAGACAGTAGGCTGACAGGAAATGGGGGAGAGAGATGGGGGGGTGACATGCAGTAAAGGCCGTCGGGATCGGGGGTCGAACCCGCGGCCTGGACCGCTGAGCCACTGGCCAGGCCGTGTAGACTTATTTTAAATGAAGTGATGCAGATCTGTTTTACAATAATGTAACTCTTGAGAGCGTAAACGGGTCCATTTGGTTTCATTTTACGCTTTAAACATCTATAAGGGGTCCATTTGGTTACCAACTCTCCATCATTTAGCTGGAGACCACCTGAAACCCCCTCAAGGACCACTGGTTAAATTAAAACCACTGTTTAAAACATTTGTGTTTAAATAAATCCAATCAAAGTCATTCTTAGACGACATTCTCTGTCACAGTCACAGCGTCGGACAGGATATGACATCACTGATGACCTCTGCTGCATCCCTGACTGAGAGGTGAGCTCAGTCAATACCTCCACCGTAGACTATTATTGATGACTCGATGACCTCATAATATTGACGTCGTCAGTGGGGAGGAACTCCATATTTGGGCAACGCCGACGAGTCGTTTTGGCAAATGTAAAAAAAGCGTTCACGTGTCATCATGAACACAGCGGTGGCAGCGGTGGCCGAACGGATAGCGGCGCGGTCTTGATACCGGAAGGTTCCTAGTTCGAATCAGCCGTCCGACACGTTAAAATTACCACCGCTGAAGTGCCCTTGAACAAGGCATTGAACCACTACGATGAAATGTGTTCTATGAGCAGGGCCTGGCTGGAAACAAGTTGTTGAGCTTAGCCCAGATACCCTGGGTAAATATAGATTTCATTTCATTTCATTTCATCACATGCGCATTGACAGTCAACGGACCAGAATTGGCCCAGCGCTGCAATACCAAATTCGGCCACTATGTCCATTTCGCCTCAGGGTTTCCTCCGGGTGCCGTCTCTATTAATATATACTCTTAAGATTAGGACCAATTCAGATCATAATGAGATGATAATGAGAGGATAGGATAGGCTGGACGTTTGAGTGTAAAGAAAAAAGAAAGGAGAAAAAAAGTGCATAATTGCACTGTTGGGGTACTGGTTGAGACATTTCATCACTGTTGGGGTACTGGTTGAGACATTTCATCACTGTTGGGGTACTGGTTGAGACATTTCATCACTGTTGGGGTACTGGTTGAGACATTTCATCACTGTTGGGGTACTGGTTGAGACATTTCATCACTGTTGGGGTACTGGTTGAGACATTTCATCATGTTTCAACTTGTCATTTTTTGTATATGATTGATTGATTGATTGATTGATTGATTGATTGATTCTTTATTTAAGTCATGCTTCCGAAGAAGCCCAGCTCATGTTGTGGACTTACAGGACACTTTTACACTTTACATAAACAATGACAATAAACCAACATGACGGTTTGCAAACAATGATCAAGTCAATACCAAACTAACTAATACACCCCAGATACTTACATGGCAGATTACATAATATACAACATAAAATAAAATACCATGAAATAAAATGCGCCATTAGGCCTGTAACAGGAGACACATGGACCTACTGGGAGCTGGGATTGTCTTCTACTGCAGGCTCTAGAAACAAACTGGGCTGTCTTAAATGTGACAGTTTAACAAGCATGTGCTATAGCTAGTTAAAATTAACAAGCATGTGCTATAGCTAGTTAAAATATTGAACAAAGAAAATTAGTTTCATGTTATTTACACGTGTAATGCTTGTACAATTAACCAGACCCAGACATGATGGTCTACTTAGACAGTAAGAACAATATAAAAAATAAACCATGAGTTTAACCCATTTCGGGCAGGGAACCCCTTTTGGTGTTTTAACTATTATTATAAACTTTAGCTATTGAAAAATAGCAGATCTACAAGCTCGTAGCGCGGCACCGAGTGCCGCGCTACGAGCTTGTAGGTCTGTTATTTTTCAAAAATCGTGAAAACGTGTGCACATTTTTGAATATATATTCTTATATATATTCGGTCCCTGGAACAACATATTTTCAGATGGGGGGTCGCACTACACATAGCCTACATATAATCACTACACATAGCCTACATATAATCACTACACATAGCCTACATATAATCACTACACATAGCCTACATATAATCACTACACATAGCCTACATATAATCACTACACATAGCCTACATATAATCACTACACATAGCCTACATATAATCACTACACATAGCCTACATATAATCACTACACATAGCCTACATATAATCACTACACATCGCCTACATATAATCACTACACATCGCCTACATATAATCACTACACATAGCCTACATATAATCTTGGGGGTCCTTGACATGAAAATGTTTGAGGACCACTGACATAGAAACAAACAGGGTTTTCAGAAAACTGTCAGAATTTAGAAGACATTTGTCCTCAGGTCAAAATGGGTTAATATAACACACCTTCCTGCAGCTATAATCACCAGCATGAAAGGGATAATGTTTGGGGTGTGAAAGTATAGAGAAGTGAAAGAGGATGGATCCGAGTGTTTCCACATCTCTTAGTAGTGGTTGGAGGTCATCGCGGTTGCCTCAGCCTGTGGTTTCCAAGATGGAGTAGTGAGTAAGCGGAGTGCCCTAATCATGCAAGTAGTTGGAGGAGTATACAGGGCTGCAGCTCTTTGTGGTCGGCATGTCGTTTAGTCCCCCATGATTCTCCTCTCTCCCTCTCTAGTCTAGTGCCGTATTGGATATCCAACCGTAGTCTCCCATTCTGCGCGGGTGCACGATGTGGTGCTAATGCGTTTGGATGATTCTGTTTGCACACAATACCCGTTGAAAAGCATTCTGCTGCTCCGCCGATCACACACAGGCTGGGGGGGGGGGGGGGGGGGGGGGGGGCTGCAGTGAATTCGCATCAGTCATCTTGGCCATTTCGTCTCCATTCTCCACGGCCCCCAGCAGGTATAATCCGGTGAGAGGTGCCCGCGTCCGTCACGGGGCATAGGGTGTTCGGACACGCATTGCACAACGCCATGCAAGCAGCACCCAAACCTCGGCTAACCCCCGAGAATGAGGTCAGCCTTCTGGCTCGCCTGGGAACCAGGGTGCATTGAGCGCGCTCACCTGGGACACAGGCATAGTGTTCAGGGCTCCATTCAGAGCGTCTGTTTCAGGCTGCGCTGCCTGTGAGGCCCTGCTGTTCCCCTGCTATACCAAACCCAACAGACAAATTCATCTCCGCTGTCCTGAGGACAAATGAGTCCATTCATCCCCCCGGTAGCTTCCATTGACCAACCCAGGGGCCAAGTACAGTACTAATGCCTGGGAGGGCTCCGGGGAGTGGGCGTCTGGACCTGACATCCCTTTCCGCACCCACATAATGTCCCTCGCTCCTTACCCAGCTAGTCCCCCTCCCCCCCCCCCCCCCCCCCCCCCCCTGCTCCGCCCCGCTTTCACTGGGCAGGTAACTGGAGAAAGGCGGGATGTCGGAGGAAGAATCTAGGGCGACTTGGCCACGGGCCACAGCCAAGGGGGGGGGGGGGGGGGGACGAGGCCCAGGTGCCTGCAACCCGGATGGATCCTCGCGACCCTCCCAGAGGGACCGATGACCAGACAGAGAACGGTGGAGGACAGCGCGGAGAATAGTGGAAACCTCCGCAGAGACATCCGCCGGGAACTCCTCTTTGACTAACCCTCCCGGCTGTTCAGCGCGGCGGGTTGCTTGCTTAGCGCGGGTGGATAAAGTGACAAGACTGTAGTAGTGGCTGGCTGGCCTCAACGGCCCTGCATTCAGTTTCAAGGGCCCAGCTTCCCATTCTCAGGGACAAATTGGAACTCACAACAAAGCGTTGCGAGGCATTCACGATTCTCTTAGCTAGGTCATTCACCCGGATCAGAGGGACGGTGCGCCAGTCCTCCGAGGGGGGGACGTTTATGAGAGAAATATGTCTGCTCTAGTCCCGGCGCTGTCCCAGCGGAGGAGCCAGTTGGCCAGGCTTCATTTCAGCGCCTCTTGGCTTGTCACCCATGCAGAAACACCGCCTCAAAGGTGAGGGCATTCCTGGACAACTCGTCCCATTGTTTGTCTCCGTTTGAAGAATTGTTGTGTCTGAGCCCTCACTGGCCCAGTACTTGTCAGGTAGACATAGATACACACACACACACACACACACACACACACACACACACACACACACACACACACACACACACACACACACACACACACACACACACACACACACACACACACACACAGAAGGCCTTTGTCATGATGATGAAGAAAGGGAAGCATGCTTCTGTGAGCTCTGAACATGAAGGGAACATTGTGTGCCTTAATCTTAATAAGAATTTAAGGCTTAATATCATTAAACCATTAAAAGAACAACGCTGGACATGTCGGAGAGAGAAATGAGCGTCATTTCTCACACAGGGCAAAACGTGGACAGAATCTAAGCCAAAAGTTGCATTACACAAGATGTCCTTACTTTGTTGAAGTTTACCCTTGGTTTTCTAAAGAACAAAGGTTGCGTTTAATGTGATAGCCCCGGTTTTTTATTTATTACAAAGGCCAGAATGCTTGTCAGGCTATAGCAGAAGCCCCACCTGTGACTTGTGTTACCTGGGATAACACTTAATGTGTATTGTTGGAGTTTACCCGTTGGTTTCTAAAGGAGCAAATGTAACTTTAATGTTTAGTAACCGATAGGCTTGTTTTTCGACCCAGGTGCCAGGATAGTTGTCACTTAGTGTCAGGCCACACCGAAGCCCTACAGGTAGCTTTGTTACCTACCGCTAGGAATAGGATAGCAGTTAACCATTTGTACACTCTCAGAGTTTGGTTTGAGAAGCACTAGAACTAGTTGTTGGACTCCTAAGGGCTCCATTTTCGTCACCGCTAAACCCCTTATCCCTAAACTTCTTTGCCTTTTTTTTTTTTTTTTTTTTTTTTTTTTACTATTTTGCAAAACATTTTTGAATAGTTAAAATGGCCAGTCTACAAGCTCACAACGTGTCAATGTAGATTGTGTCAATGTAGATTGGCTAGTTGAACTATGCTAAACAAAAATGTTTAGCAAAATAGTAAAAAAGGGCAAAGAAGTTTAGGGATAGGTTTTTTTTAGCGGTGACGAAAATGGAGCCCCTAATGGTGCCATATTGAGTAAAACTCTGAAGAAAACCTGGAGACTTGACATTCAGTAATTGGGTCTTATGATCTAAATCTAAACTAATAATAATAATATTATAATGGTGTAAAAAAGAAAATACAAAATGTCCCACGGACAAGGCCTAGTCCTTGCCACGGACACGGATGTGTCCGGTGTATGTACGGTGTGTGGACTTATTGATGACCCCTGGCTGAGCTGGTTGGTTCCCACACAGGCCTCCTGGTTGAACCCGTTTGAGGACAGCAGACATGCATGCATGTTCAGACCTGCGTCCATGAGAGATGCCAGTCTGCACCGCGGAGACACACATTATCAGGGCCATCGCAAACATAGCAAACATGCACACGTAGGCATCATGCATGCGCGCGCACACACACACACACACACACACACACACACACACACACACACACACACACACACACACACACACACACACACACACACACACACACACACACACACACAGCATGCTCGTTGGCTGCAGGCACATTCGTACGGATGCATGCTTGTGAATGCCGACTCATGCACACATTGCGCGCACACACACACACACACACACACACACACACACACGCACACGCACACGCACAGCGCAGGCCGCTATCTGGTGAGGATCGTTATGAAGAGTGGTTGTGCTCACTCATTGGCTCGGTGGGGATGTTGCA
Source organism: Electrona antarctica (assembly GCF_951216825.1). Taxonomy (NCBI): domain Eukaryota; kingdom Metazoa; phylum Chordata; class Actinopteri; order Myctophiformes; family Myctophidae; genus Electrona; species Electrona antarctica. The sequence continues at coordinate 7,141 of NW_027638529.1, forward strand.
ACCCCAGCACCTAACTGGCCCTTATCTCTCCTCAGCAGGCTCCACCAGGCGTGATATGCATCTGTTATGTTTGTCAGAAAGACAAGACACCCACCGCACACAAACGGCACGAAGATTCAGATGAGAGAAGAGAAAAAACACACACACACGAGAGCATCAACATAAACTCCTAATCATTAGACTGTTTACTCTGCAGTCCCTCAGATGAGAGACCTTCTTCATTAGACTGTTTACTCTGCAGTCCCTCAGATGAGAGACCTTCTTCATTAGACTGTTTACTCTGCAGTCCCTCAGATGAGAGACCTTCTTCATTAGACTGTTTACTCTGCAGTCCCTCAGATGAGACACCTTCTTCCACGCATTACAGACACGTTGGACGCAGATCCCAGTAAACATAAGGATGCATGTGATGAAGTGGTTTTCAACCCTTTTCACATCAAGGTCCATTATTTATTAATTAGACATAAGGGCTCCATCAAGCGCCACCCTTATCCCTTATTCCTAAACATATTTGCCATTTTTTACTATTTTGAAAGACATTTTAAAATAGTTCAACTAGCCGATCTACATCGAGACACTGTGAGCTTGTAGATCGGCTATTTGAACTATTTTAAAAGGTTTTTTAAAATAGTAAGAAATGGCAAATTAGTTTAGGGATAAGGGTTAAGGGGTGGCGCAAGATATAACCCATAGAATATTTAGCTATTGTTGGATAGGATTCTGTCCACAATTCCATTCTTTATTGATGCTGGTAGTTGGTACCGTAGGAGAGATAACAGGCAAACGTTGATCAAAATAACAATTATTCTACATTCTCTACGTGTATAGACTTGTAAATTAACTTGTAATGCATTTGTTTAACCTGTAAGTCCATTTGGTTTCATGTTACGCTCTCAAAGAGCTTTAGGTGCAATAAGGGGCCATTTGGTTACCAACTCTCCTCCATCATTTAGCTGGGGACCACCTGGAACCCCCGCAAGTACCACTGGTCTGTAGCAGTCTTCAAGCTTTGTCTGTAGTGTGTGTGTGTGTGTGTGTGCGTGCGTGCGTGCTTGTGTGCGTGCGTGCATGTGTGCGACTGTGCGTGCACTATGCGTCTATGCAGCTGTAAGTGTGTGTGCAATAACACGCCTAGCGTCTGCGTGCCGTACATGCCTTTCTTGGAAATATGAAGCCCGAGAGACAGATCAGATTGTCATCGTTCCATCATGGCCATCATCGCCATAACGACGTCAGATAAGGCCCTGTCCTGTTGTCGTCACAGCAGTGCTGCTACGCAGGGCGCTATCAGTTTGCTGTGGCTGTAGCTGGAGCTCTGACTGTGTGGGTGTGAGTGTCTATCTGAGGGCTATCTGCTACGATAAGAACAGAGAGAAACGGGTTGTATAGGTCAAAGAAGCAAAGGTTTTGTAAAGCAAAGAGAGGAGGAAGGAGGGAGATTTGGCCTGAAGCACATGGTTGGTGCATGTCAAGACGCAATATGAAATGTTACTATATATTCAAAGATTTGCGCCACGTTTTCACGATTTTTCAAAAATAGCAGATCTACAAGCTCGTAGCGCGGCACTCGGTGCCGCGCTATGAGCTTGTAGATCTGCTATTTTGCAACAGCTAAAGTTTAAAATAATGGTAAAATATGGAGCTCTGACTGTGTGAGTATATGAGGGCTATCTCCTCCCATAAGAACAGAGCAGCAGAGACAGAAACGTGTCGTATAGGTCAGAAGAAGCAAAGGTTTTGTAAAGCAAAGAGAGTGGAAGAAGGAGGGAGACTTGGCCTGAAGCATGGTTGGTGCATGTCAAGAAAAGACACAATGAAATCCAGAGTGTTGTTCATTCAACTCTGAGACACAATTCTCAATTTCTTTTTTTTTTTTTTTTTGTGGCTTTCGCCTTTATTTTATACATTTTATGGAGGGACAGACAGTAGGCTGACAGGAAATGGGGAGAGAGATGGGGGGATGACATGCAGTAAAGGCCGTCGGCATCGGGAGTCGAACCCGCGGCACACTGCCAGACTGGGTTACCAGCCAAGGTGCCTGGACCGCTGAGCCATGGCCCAGGCCTCAATTTCTTATTTTAAAATATATTTTATTTTTTAGTCCACACAGTGAAGGGAGACATCAGGGGACGGGCAGAGAGAGACATGTACAATTTACAATTTAGGCATTTATCAGACGCTCTTAATCCAGAGCGATTTACATTAAGCAATAACAAAAGCATGGCATACATCACATATATAAAAAGTAGTTATCATGAATCATAAACTAAGAACGTAACAGTGGAGTATCTATGTTAACTATACATACTATACTATATAATATATTATACATGTGTACTATAAAGTGCTATGACTACATAAAGTGCAATTCTAGAGCTGTCTACGTAACAAGCTATAGGTCTGTTTAAAATACTATCTAAGTCTACATAATGTGCTATCTAAGGGGCTAGGCTAGGGCAAGTGCTACGGGCCATGGTGGAGTCTGAAGAGGTGGGTTTTCAGACTATGGCGGAAGATTGGGAGTGAGGCTGCAGTTCTGACTGTGATGGGAAGTGCATTCCATAGTTTTGGAGCCATGTAGTACTAGTGCTGCACAATTAATCGAAATTAAGATTCAGACTCCTACGCAGGTCTCGTTTTGAGAAGGTTTGTGAAGAACCGTGAAGAGTTGTGCAGCTCCAGTTGGCCGTCCAAGTCATTTGAGTCACTCTTATGTTTTTGCTTATGTTTTTTAAATAAATATTTTCTTGGAAAAAAGAATGATAATCGTTGGGCGAAAATAGCCAATTTGCTCGTCCACATATGACGTAAATTCTCCATTCATTGTCTTTGTGTAAGACGAAAATCGACACTAATAGCTGAATATAGGAGGGGCTAGCGCTCCCCTCAAAAATGGTCTTATTTGTGTGCTGATCTCCCAGGGTGGAGCCCACTGGGTGGATCTCCCAGGGTGGAGCCGACTGGGTGGATCTCCCAGGGTGGAGCCGACTGGGTGGATCTCCCAGGGTGGAGCCCACTGGGTGGATCTCCCAGGGTGGAGCCCACTGGGTGGCTGATCTCCCAGGGTGGAGCCCACTGGGTGGCTGATCTCCCAGGGTGGAGCCCACTGGGTGGATCTCCCAGGGTGGAGCCAACTGGGTGGATCTCCCAGGGTGGAGCCCACTGGGTGGATCTCCCAGGGTGGAGCCCACTGGGTGGATCTCCCAGGGTGGAGCCCACTGGGTGGATCTCCCAGGGTGGAGCCCACTGGGTGGATCTCCCAGGGTGGAGCCCACTGGGTGGCTGATCTCCCAGGGTGGAGCCCACTGGGTGGATCTCCCAGGGTGGAGCCCACTGGGTGGATCTCCCAGGGTGGAGCCCACTGGGTGGCTGATCTCCCAGGGTGGAGCCCACTGGGTGGCTGATCTCCCAGGGTGGAGCCAACTGGGTGGATCTCCCAGGGTGGAGCCCACTGGGTGGATCTCCCAGGGTGGAGCCGACTGGGTGGATCTCCCAGGGTGGAGCCCACTGGGTGGCTGATCTCCCAGGGTGGAGCCCACTGGGTGGCTGATCTCCCAGTGTGGAGCCCACTGGGTGGCTGATCTCCCAGGGTGGAGCCCACTGGGTGGATCTCCCAGGGTGGAGCCAACTGGGTGGCTAGGTGTGCTGATCTCCCAGGGTGGAGCCCACTGGGTGGCTAGGCTAACGACTTTCGTGGAACCTTTTTGGTCTAGTTAGTGGCTACATCTGTTTTCTTAGCGAATATCGTAGTTATAAGGAAATTGAGTTGACGTGTTTTTTTAAGGGTAACTGTTGAATAATCGCAATATTACACTCGAGGGCCGAGCTTTACGGTCATTAATGGCACGTCTGCTTACGGAACTCACCTATCTGCTCGTTTCCTGCAGCAACGCAGGCCAGGCGTGGCATGTTTTAATGACTGTAAAGCACACCGTCTCCTGTGATATTGCTTGACCATGTGAACGATTCTTGTCTTCTAAATCCTGACAGTTTTCTGAAAAACCCATGTTTCTGTGTCAGTTGTTCTCAAACATTTTCATGTCAAGGACCCCCAAGATTATATGTAATTGGCCGCCGACCCCCATCTGAAAATATGTTGTTCCAGGGACCTCCTCCCCCAGAAGCAAAGACAGGAGTTAAAAACGCTCTGAAAGAATATATATATTCAAAGATTTGCGCCACATATTCACGATTTTTCAAAAATAGCAGACCTACAAGCTTGTGGCGCGGCACTCTGTGCTGCACTATGAGCTTGTAGATCTGCTATTTTTCAATAGCTAAAGTATAACCTAATGCTTTAAAACACCAAAAGGGGTTCCCGCCCGAAATGGGTTAAACATCATGCATGATGAGGATGATGAGGGGTCAGTCAGGGTGTCACACCCCCTCTTCCTCATTGCTGTCATCCTCCTCACCCTGGGGGGGGGGGGGGGGGAGGAGCAAAGATTATATCAGCACTTCTTCATTTCTTAACTCTTTAACCAATGGTGGAGGAGAAAGTACTCCAAATCTGTACTTTAAGTAAATGTATCAATACTGCAATATATATATATATATGTAGCCTACAGAACAAAATCCTACTTAACTAGACACTACTTTTGTACACATTTATGGCCATGATTGACTTTTAACATCACAACCTTCATTAATTGGCATCTCATAGACACAAACACACACACGCACGTGTGCGCACGCACGCACGCACGCACGCACGCACGCACGCACGCACGCACGCACACTCAAACGGCACGCATCCAGTCTCGCTCACAATCATATGTGCAAACACATTCACACGCACGCACACGCGCACTCACGCACACACACGCACACACACACGCACGCACACTAATCCATTTAATCCACGCTGCCAGTTGAGCATCAACTGGCTTGGTAACATGGTTAATCACCCATGTGAAAATAAAGACAAGACCAAATTGACTGATAGAATTATTCCATTTACCCGCTCTGATTAAAACATTCAGGACGGGAACACTTTAGCGTTTAAACCACTTTATCCATCATTTTAAACCTCATAGCAGATCTCATAGCAGATCTACAAGCTCATAGCGCGGCACAGAGTGCCGCGACACGAGCTTGTAGATCTGCTATTTTGGAAAAATCGCGAAAATGTGGCGCAAATCTTTGAATATATATTCTTTCACAGTTAACGTTTTTAACTTATATCTTTGTTTCTGCGGTGGGTCCCTGAAACAACGTATTTTGAGACGGGGGTCGGCGGCCAAACTAAGTACATCTAACTTGTGTGGTCCTTGACATGAAATAGTTTGAGAACCACTGCTATACAAACACAGTTTTTTCAGAAAACTGTCTATGATTTAGAAGACATTTTGGTCTGGACATTTTGGACATTTGGAATCTGGTCTCAGTCCTAGATGGGTTAAAACATTTCAGTATTGCCATGGTCGGGTGCAGATCGTAGTTAGGAGGACGAGGACGAGGACGGGGGGGGGGGGGGGACGGGGGGGGGGGAGAGAGAAAAGCGTTGCATCGCCGGAAAATTAATTAAAAGCCAGCTGTAAATGACTTCATTCAATTATTGGTACAGCTAACAAGCTTCAAAGTATGATAAGTGGTTCAGACACATCAAATTAGTTTAGGAGAAAAGAGGCTGTTTTCACTGTCACAGTCACTTTGAAAGTCTTTAAAACGCTGATTCTCAAACATTATCATTGTGTCGAGGACCCCCACATCAATGCGTATATATTAGGCCACGGACCCCCTTTTGAGAAACGTGAGACCACCGAGATAAGGATTTTGTTCCTTTTTGGTGTGTGCCAATAAATAAATGGAAATGTGAGTAGACTTTGTCCACCGTTTATTGAATGTTTTGATGTGCTACCTTTTAGGGATTTTTTTAATTCCTATTTGTTTTTAATGTATACTAGATTTGGGTTTAGCGCTCCACTGAAAACCATTGCTGATGCGGAACCTCTTTCTCTCAGATAAGGATTTTGTTGTTAGAATATATTTTGTGCCAAATTCCAATCTACTGGTGAAGATAGCTGACGGTTCCTCATTTAGCTGAGGGACCCCCTGGAACCCCCTGGGACCCCCTGGGACCCCCTCAAGGACTCCTGGGGGGGTCCCCCAGCCCAGACCCCGCTTTGATAACCGCTGCTTTAAGAAGGCAGAGGGCAGCCTTTTTACATTTATTTTTGAGGGGTGCTAGCCCCTCCTATATTCAGCTATTAGTGTAGATTTTTGACTTATACACAAACATTAAATTCCATTGACAATGAATGGAGAATTTATGCCATAACGTGGACAAGCAAATCGGCTATTTATGTCGTACACAAATTCCCATAGACAATTAATGGAGGTTATAGCCCTATAGTAAAATATGCAGGTTCTGTTCAGAAGTTATTGTCTCCCGTCTTTCCACAAAATAATATAAAATGCTCGATAGTGGGCTCG
>NW_027638528.1:0-1000 GCF_951216825.1 Electrona antarctica
TGTGTGTGCGTGCGTGCGTGCATCTGTGTGCGTGTGCAGTATCTTGTATGCAGACATCGTGGGTTCACTAAGCTGGCCAGCAGCTGTTCTCCAGAGGAGCTGGTCGCTGTGCTCAACAAACTGTTCGGAAGGTTCGATGACATCGCCAAGGTGAGAGAGAGAGGAGAGAGAGAGAGAGAGAGAGAGAGAGAGAGAGAGAGACACAGAGAGAGAGAGAGAGAGAGAGAGAGAGAGAGAGAGAGAGAGAGAGAGAGAGACACACAGAGAGAGAGGAGAGAGACACAGAGAGAGAGGAGAGAGAGAGAGACACAGAGAGAGAGAGAGACACAGAGAGAGAGAGAGAGAGAGAGAGAGAGAGAGAGAGAGAGAGAGAGAGAGACACAGAGAGAGAGAGAGACACAGAGAGAGAGAGAGGAGAGAGAGAGAGAGAGAGACACAGAGAGAGAGACACAGAGAGAGAGAGAGAGAGAGAGAGAGAGAGAGAGAGAGAGAGAGAGAGAGGAGACACACAGAGAGAGAGAGAGAGAGAGAGACACAGAGAGAGACGCAGAGAGAGAGAGAGGAGAGAGAGAGAGAGAGAGAGAGAGACACAGAGAGGAGAGAGAGAGAGAGAGAGAGAGAGACAGAGACACAGAGAGAGAGAGAGGAGAGAGAGAGAGAGAGAGAGAGTCTCATTCATTCCGATATGATTTGGTTTGGAAATGATAATCGATAAACCTATGAATCAATCAAACTAAGGGTGCACGATGATGAAAATATGATCTCCGATTATTTGCAGGGTCATATCTGACCGATTCTGATATTATACAGATTATGCCGCCTTCAAACATTAGAAATACACAAAACAAAAGCGACGGAGCCATTGACAGCATTTTTATGGCCGATATGGCCGATTTTACAGATTATATTGTACAGCACTAATTAAAACACACAGAGAAGCTTTCAGCTATTCTTCTGGTCTCCTTGTCCCCTTGATATTCTTTTTCTTCCCCCTCCCTCT
>NW_027638527.1:0-1000 GCF_951216825.1 Electrona antarctica
CACTCACCACGTCAAACCTATCCCAGGAGCTGTAGTCGTAGGACTTTATTCACGCCGTTTGCTTGGAGTCTCCCGTCTTCGTCTCGCCGTTGCTGCTCACCGACTTTTTCTTAGCCGTTTTCTTCTTTTTGTAATCCTTGTTACGCACAGGGGGGAGGTCTTTCTGCAATAAAGGAACGGACATTTGTATTAGGGATGGGTCCGATTAATCGATTATAGGACCCAAAATCATCTTTTTATTTATTATTATTATGTATCAATATACCCGGAGAATGGAGTCAGGTAGACGGAACTAAACGCCTGTACCCGTTGATTGATGGGAAAAGTACTCGCACAGTTTTTACATGAAAGGAATCTCGCGGTGGCTTGATTGATGGAACGAACCTGAATCTCTCCCAGGTTTTCCGCTCTCAGCTGCTGGTCTTTGGTCTTGATCTCCGTCTCCCAGCTGTCCAGCTCCCTCATGAAGGTGTGCACGTCCTCGGCGTTCTGTCGCATCTGGAGCTGGAGCTCGACTGCTTTGTTTCCGCCAGCAGCAGCAGCAGCAGCCATCATCTCTGTCTGTGGGAAACATGGTTCATGGTTATTTCACTCAGAAAGGCTGGCTTTACAGAGAAGGGCTCCATCTTGGGGTACAGGCTGGCTTTACAGAGAAGGGCTCCATCTTGGGGTACAGGCTGGCTTTACAGAGAAGGGCTCCATCTTGGGGTACAGGCTGGCTTTACAGAGAAGGGCTCCATCTTGGGGTACAGGCTGGCTTTACAGAGAAGGGCTCCATCTTGGGGTACAGGCTGGCTTTACAGAGAAGGGCTCCATCTTGGGGTACAGGCTGGCTTTACAGAGAAGGGCTCCATCTTGGGGTACAGGCTGGCTTTACAGAGAAGGGCTCCATCTTGGGGTACAGGCTGGCTTTACAGAGAAGGGCTCCATCTTGGGGTACAGGCTGGCTTTACAGAGAAGGGCTCCATCTTGGGGTACAGGCTTTGGTTCCGACATGCTA
>NW_027638526.1:0-8182 GCF_951216825.1 Electrona antarctica
CACACACACACACACACACACACACAGACACACAGACACACAGACACAGACGTGTCGCAACACCTCAACGCACCTCTCTGCTGGGGTTTTCCTGGAACTGCAGCTATAGTCACAGACGGAGCATCCCTATTGGATGACTCATGAACTGCAGCAGTCACAACAAAGCCATTCTATTGGATGACTAACAGCAGGTGGGAGGGAGAGGGGGCGTGTCCACTACAAACTATACAGCTGACTCAGTGGGATTTATATTCATATGACGACACGCACGCACACACGCACGCACGCACGCACGCACGCACGCACAGCACACGCACACACTAGACACACGCACACACTAGACACACACTAGACAAGACACACACTAGACACAGACACAGGACACTTTGTTATTAACCACATGAACCCTCGCGTCCCTGCTCAGTCTACTCACCACCAGTTGAAGGTGACTGACCCAGTAGGGCCTGTCTGTCACCACAGAGAGTCCTGACGTCACTCGCTCATCCCCTGGTTCTAAAGTCCTGACGTCACTCGCTCATCCCCTGGTTCTAAAGTGCTGACGTCACTCGCTCATCCCCTGGTTCTAAAGTGCTGACGTCACTCGCTCATCCCCTGGTTCTAAAGTCCTGACGTCACTCGCTCATCCCCTGGTTCTAAAGTCCTGACGTCACTCGCTCATCCCCTGGTTCTAAAGTCCTGACGTCACTCGCTCATCCCCTGGTTCTAAAGTCCTGACGTCACTCGCTCATCCCCTGGTTCTAAAGTCCTGACGTCACTCGCTGATCCCCTGGTTCTAAAGTCCTGACGTCACTCGCTCATCCCCTGGTTCTAAAGTCCTGACGTCACTCGCTCATCCCCTGGTTCTAAAGTGCTGACGTCACTCGCTCATCCCCTGGTTATAAAGTCCTGACGTCACTCGCTCATCCCCTGGTTCTAAAGTCCTGACGTCACTCGCTCATCCCCTGGTTCTAAAGTCCTGACGTCACTCGCTCATCCCCTGGTTCTAAAGTCCTGACGTCACTCGCTCATCCCCTGGTTCTAAAGTCCTGACGTCACTCGCTCATCCCCTGGTTCTAAAGTCCTGACGTCACTCGCTCATCCCCTGGTTCACAGATGTGTTTCTCCATGGAGGATACGACATTGGGTCGTCTCAGAATCATCTCTTATAAGCACTGAGGTCCAAAAAATAAACTAACTGTCCTGGCAGTATTGTCGGGGAGGTGTACTGTCTCTGTATGGTTTACGACAGTCAGTCCCTCGTATTTGATACAGTTTGTTTCTAGCAAAAATTGAACTAATTCGGCAGCGGTATAATATTGGCGTTTTCTCTCAGTCAGTTGATTCTTCATATCCATATGAGTGAAACGGCCGGGATAATTTGTTTATTTTCCAAACACAGTTTGTTCTTAAATGAGGCGATCTAGGACCCCCCTATGGCAGTGACGTAGACTCCGTGGGGACGGCGGGGCTCGAGCCCCCATGAGGACTTAGACCTGAATATATAATTACTCTCCGTCCGCGCAATTCTCGTCTTTGCATTGACTTTGTGTGTAATCGCGCCGCTCTAACCATCCAAGTCTGGACGCACCTTTAACACCTCTTTTGTCCTGGCCCGGGTGCGGGGGGGGGGGGGGGGGGGGTGGGGGGTGTACCGCGTTGCCTGTCCGCTAATCTGGTGGCTTGTTTTCACCTGCCAGGTAGGGTAGCCTATGCATAGTACGGTACTCTGCAATAGGCTACTTGTTCACAAGGAGAAGGAGGAGCCAGATGACTGGAGTGCAATCATGGCATTTAAACATGCTCTTCTGTTTATAATCTAAACACTGACACGTTTAAAAAGTGTTACAAATAACACGATTATAAAAACAATTCGTCTCTGCCCTATGGGGATTATTATAATACAAATATAAAAGTACACAAACCCGTGGACGTAGCGCCCTCTAGCGATATTGACGTCATACTTCGGTGCTCATTTGACTGTAAGTCTGATTATGAGCTTGTAGATCTGCTATTTTTCAATAGCTAAAGTGTAACATAATGCTTAAAACACCAAAAAGGGGTTCCCGACCGTCCAGAAATGTGGACACCCTTTTGGTGTTAGCATTATGTTATGCTTTAGCTATTGAAAAATAGCAGATCTACAAGCTCGTAGCGCGCCACCGAGTGGCGCGCTACGAGCTTGTAGGTCTGCTATTTTTGAAAAATCGAAGAACGACTGACATAGAAACAGCTTTTTCAGAAAACTGTCAACTGACAAATTTCCCTTGTGGACAATAAAGTTTACCTTGACCTTGATGTAGAAGACATTTTTAGAATCTGATCTCAGGTCAGAATGGGTTAAGACAGCGCCTGATGCTAAATTGTAAACTGTCGTTATTTCCGCTACAATGTTACAACCGAAACCATGAAAGAATGTTACCCCTCATATGTACTTAAAACCCATTCTGGGCGGGAACCCCCCTTTGGTGTTTAAAGCATTATGTTACACTTTAGCTATTGAAAAATAGCAGATCTACAAGCTCATAGCGCGGCTTCGAGTGCCGCGCTACAAGCTTGTAGGTCTGCTATTCTTTTTAAAATGGTGAAAATGTGGCGCAAATCTTTGAATATAATATTCTTTCAGAGCGAAGATTTTTAACTCAAACATGTGCTTCTGGGGGGGGGGGGGGGGGGGGGGTTGGGTCCCTGGAAGAACATATTTTCAGATGGGGGATTGGTGGCCAAATACAGATGATTCTGGGGCTCCTTGACATGAAATAGTTCGAGAACCACTGATACAGAAACATAGGGTTTAACCCTGTGAGAACCACTGATATAGAAACATAGGGTTTAACCCTGTGAGAACCACTGATATAGAAACATAGGGTTGAACCCTGTGAGAACCACTGATACAGAAACATAGGGTTTAACCCTGTGAGAACCACTGATATAGAAACATAGGGTTTAACCCTGTGAGAACCACTGATATAGAAACATAGGGTTGAACCCTGTGAGAACCACTGATACAGAAACATAGGGTTTAACCCTGTGAGAACCACTGATATAGAAACATAGGGTTGAACCCTGTGAGAACCACTGATATAGAAACATAGGGTTTAACCCTGTGAGAACCACTGATATAGAAACATAGGGTTTAACCCTGTGAGAACCACTGATATAGAAACATAGGGTTTAACCCTGTGAGAACCACTGATATAGAAACATAGGGTTTAACCCTGTGAGAACCACTGATATAGAAACATAGGGTTGAACCCTGTGAGAACCACTGATATAGAAACATAGGGTTTAACCCTGTGAGAACCACTGATATAGAAACATAGGGTTTAACCCTGTGAGAACCACTGATATAGAAACATAGGGTTGAACCCTGTGAGAACCACTGATATAGAAACATAGGGTTTAACCCTGTGAGAACCACTGATATAGAAACATAGGGTTTAACCCTGTGAGAACCACTGACATAGAAACATAGGGTTTAACCCTGTGAGAACCACTGATATAGAAACATAGGGTTTAACCCTGTGAGAACCACTGATATAGAAACGTAGGGTTTAACCCTGTGAGAACCACTGATATAGAAACATAGGGTTGAACCCTGTGAGAACCACTGATATAGAAACATAGGGTTTAACCCTGTGAGAACCACTGATATAGAAACATAGGGTTTAACCCTGTGAGAACCACTGATATAGAAACATAGGGTTTAACCCTGTGAGAACCACTGATATAGAAACATAGGGTTTAACCCTGTGAGAACCACTGATATAGAAACATAGGGTTTAACCCTGTGAGAACCACTGATATAGAAACATAGGGTTTAACCCTGTGAGAACCACTGATATAGAAACATAGGGTTTAACCCTGTGAGAACCACTGACATAGAAACATAGGGTTTAACCCTGTGAGAACCACTGATACAGAAACATAGGGTTTAACCCTGTGAGAACCACTGATACAGAAACATAGGGTTTAACCCTGTGAGAACCACTGATATAGAAACATAGGGTTTAACCCTGTGAGAACCACTGATATAGAAACATAGGGTTTAACCCTGTGAGAACCACTGATACAGAAACATAGGGTTTAACCCTGTGAGAACCACTGATACAGAAACATAGGGTTTAACCCTGTGAGAACCACTGATATAGAAACATAGGGTTTAACCCTGTGAGAACCACTGATATAGAAACATAGGGTTTAACCCTGTGAGAACCACTGATATAGAAACATAGGGGTTTAACCCTGTGAGAACCACTGACATAGAAACATAGGGGTTTAACCCTGTGAGAACCACTGATATAGAAACATAGGGTTTAACCCTGTGAGAACCACTGATATAGAAACATAGGGTTTAACCCTGTGAGAACCACTGATATAGAAACATAGGGTTTAACCCTGTGAGAACCACTGATATAGAAACATAGGGTTTAACCCTGTGAGAACCACTGACACAGAAACATAGGGTTTAACCCTGTGAGAACCACTGATATAGAAACATAGGGTTTAACCCTGTGAGAACCACTGACACAGAAACATAGGGTTTAACCCTGTGAGAACCACTGACACAGAAACATAGGGTTTAACCCTGTGAGAACCACTGATATAGAAACATAGGGTTTAACCCTGTGAGAACCACTGACACAGAAACATAGGGTTTAACCCTGTGAGAACCACTGATATAGAAACATAGGGTTTAACCCTGTGAGAACCACTGATATAGAAACATAGGGTTTAACCCTGTGAGAACCACTGACACAGAAACATGAGGGTTTATCAGAAAACTGTCAGGATTTAGAAGGAATCGTCCTCAGGCCTAAATGGGTTAACCCATTTAGGCCTGACGTCGAAATAAATAAAAAAAAGTCTTCTAAATCCTGACAGTTTTCTGAAATACCTATGTTTCTATATCAGTGGTGCTCAATATTTCATGTCAAGGACCCCAAAGATTATATGTAATTGGCCGCCGACCCCCATCTGAAAATATGTTGTTCCACGAACCTCTCAGAAGCAAAGATTTGAGTTAAAAACTCACGCATTTTCGTGATTTTTCAAAAATAGCAGTGTAGATCTGCTAAAGCATAACATAATGCTTAGAACACCAAAAGGGGTTCCCGCCCGAAATGGGTTAACATATTACAAATATGAAACTAATGACTGATAATGCCCCCCCTCCCCCCCCCCCCCCCCCCCTAATGACCCCCCCCCCACAGATCAGGAGAGAACTGCAGGGCCTTCACGGTGGCTCGCTTCACAGAGGAAGAGGAGGAGGAAGAGGACTCCGCCCCTTCCTCCTCCTCCTCCTCCAATGAGGAGCCAGCAGTCAACCTGGACACCTCGGACTATCACTCCGCCTCCTCCTCCGACTGCGGCTCGGCACCGCCCAGCGACACCGAGGAGGAGGGAGGGGCCAAGGAGGGAGAGGCGGGGCTAGGAGAGAGGAGAGGAGCCAAGGAGAAGAAGGAGGAGAAGAAGAAGGAGGAGAAGAAGGAGGAGAAGAAGAAGGAGGAGGAGAAGGAGGAGAAGAAGGAGGAGGAGAAGAAGGAGAGGAAGGAGGAAGGAGAGACTTACGTCATCGCTATGGTGCCCCGCCCCCGGGACAAAGCGGGCCGTGTAGCCACGCCCCTTAGACCCAAATACAGCCCCAACGTCAACGTGGTGAGAAGCTCTGAACCCCTTAGACCCTGAGGCCGGTTCTAAGACCTCTGAACCCCTTAGACCCTGAGGCCGGTTCTAAGACCTCTGAACCCCTTAGACCCTGAGGCCGGTTCTAAGACCTCTGAACCCCTTAGACCCTGAGGCCGGTTCTAACCTCTGAACCCCTTAGACCCTGAGGCCGGTTCTAAGACCTCTGAACCCCTTAGACCCTGAGGCCGGTTCTAAGACCTCTGAACCCCTTAGACCCTGAGGCCGGTTCTAAGACCTCTGAACCCCTTAGACCCTGAGGCCGGTTCTAAGACCTCTGAACCCCTTAGACCCTGAGGCCGGTTCTAAGACCTCTGAACCCCTTAGACCCTGAGGCCGGTTCTAAGACCTCTGAACCCCTTAGACCCTGAGGCCGGTTCTAAGACATGGCTCTTCTAAAATCCTGAGGCTTCGTACACACATATCAGACAAACATGCTCTGTGCTGTCCGTGTTTCATGGCCGCCTCAATGCTTTTCCAATGGAAGTCACGTGGTTTGACCAAACAGTTGTGTTTGATTGCCCCCCCTCCCCCCATCACACACAACTGTTTGGTGAAACCACGTGACTTCCATTGGAAAAGCATTGGGGCGGCCATGAAACACAGGCAGAGCACAGCACAGTTGTTCTTTATGTGTGTATGACAGTTTTCTGAAATGTACCTCATGTTTCTGTATCAGTGGTGCTCAATATTTCATGTCAAGGACCCCTAGAATTATATGTAATTGGCCGCCGACCCCCACCTGAAAATATGTTGTTCCAGGCCCCCCCCAGAAGCAAAGATTTGCGTTAAAAACTTTCACTCTGAAAGAATATACATATTCAATGATTTGAGGCACATTTTCACGATTTTTCATAAATAGCAGATCTACAAGCTCGTATATTTCATCAGCATCCCTCATATATACACTCTTGTTAACCGCCTATCTTCCTCCTGTGTGTGTCTGTGTGCATTGTGTGTGTGTGCATTGTGTGTGTGTGTGTGTGTGTGTGTGTGTGTGTGTGTGTGTGTGTGTGTGTGTGTGTGCATCGTGTGTGTGTGTGTGTGTGTGTGTGTGTGTGCATTGTGTGTGTGTGTGTGTGTGTGTGTGTGTGTGTGTGTGTGTGCATCGTGTGTGTGTGTGTGTGTGTGTGTGTGTGTGTGTGTGTGTGTGTGTGTGCATCGTGTGTGTGTGTGTGTGTGTGTGTGTGTGTGTGTGTGTGTGTGTGTGTGTGTGTGTGTGTGTGTGTGTGCGTACCAACAGATGCAGCCCCCGGGCCTGCAGTACTTCTACCACCCAGCGAGCGTGGCGTCCACGTGCACGTGGACGCGCAGCGTTCAAGGGAGCGTGCACGAGGTGTACAAGAAGAGCCACCATGCCCCGCCCCCTCCCCCTCCTCCTCATCATCATCTTCATCCTCATTATCCTCATCATCCTCCTCCTCATCCCGTGTTCTTCACGGCGGCGCTGTGCGGCCCCCCTCCCCCTCCCCCGCCCATGTTCGTCCATTACATCATGCCCCCGCCGCCCAACGTGCAGTACTACCTGCAGCCATGCGGGGGCGTCGCGGGGGTGAAGGGTTAAGATTTATTTGGGGTGGTGTTTCTTTTTTTTCTTTTTTCTTCTTTTTTGTGACGTCAGGACTTCGGCGCTCTCTATCTACGGCGTCGGCGGCAACGAGAGGCGATCTGTGAGGTCACGGGGCGTGGCTGTGAGGTCACGGGGCGTCGCTGCGCGACTCGCCCAGAGCTTACGGACCGCCTCTCGGCGAGGCCCGCCGCCGCCGTAGATTAAGAAGCTGCAGAAGAAGACAATCAGGCAATAATACCGCGAGGGTCCAAGGGAAACGGGGGGGAGGGGGGGTCGGGGAATAGCCCTGCAACTGAGCCTGTTGAGTTGAATCACTGTGGGGGGGGGGGGGGGGGTGGGGGGGGGGGGGGGGTTCTCTTCCAATACAATATGAACTTTAATTGTCGTAACTAATAATTATGTCTCACAAAAAGGTAGTTTTCTATCTTCTGTCTTTTTTTAAAACTTCCTTTTTTCATTCCTGGTGCCTTAATAATATATAATATAGCCTATATTGTACGGTGGGTGTAGTGAGCCATATTGTTGAAGTTATAAGGGGAAGGTGAAGCGCGGGCGATTTCCCGGGAGAATCGGGTGGAGGTTTTCGTGGCGGTGGAGTGAACGATTTGACCGTGCACTTGGTTGTGTCATCATGATGTCATAACGGTTTGACCGTGCACTTGGTTGTGTTCTGTGAGCAATGATGTCACACGTTGTCGCTGTTATATTATATCTCATAATAACGGGTGGTAGAGGTGAATAGTACACATAAGTCCATCCTTAATGTAACGTTGTTATATTATTGAGTGGTGCAAACCACTCCAACAACTGGCTTTGTTAGTACCCGTGTGTGTGTGTGTGTGTGTACCTGTCCCTCAAAAGAATGAGCATGGTTACTATGGTCACTGACATTACGTCAGACCACAGCTGATCAGGCTATATAAGACCTTG
>NW_027638525.1:0-5000 GCF_951216825.1 Electrona antarctica
ATATGGTGTTGTAGGAGTACTTTACCCTACCCTAACCCTTCCAGATGGTGTTGTAGGAGTACTTTACCCTACCCTAACCCTTCCAGATGGTGTTGTAGGAGTACTTTACCCTACCCTAACCCTTCCAGATGGTGTTGTAGGAGTACTTTACCCTACCCTAACCCTTCCAGATGGTGTTGTAGGAGTACTTTACCCTACCCTAACCCTTCCAGATGGTTGTAGGAGTACTTTACCCTACCCTAACCCTTCCATATGGTGTTGTAGGAGTACTTTACCCTACCCTAACCCTTCCAGATGGTTGTAGGAGTACTTTACCCTACCCTAACCCTTCCATATGGTGTTGTAGGAGTACTTTACCCTACCCTAACCCTTCCATATGGTGTTGTAGGAGTACTTTACCCTACCCTAACCCTTCCATATGGTGTTGTAGGAGTACTTTACCCTACCCTAACCCTTCCATATGGTGTTGTAGGAGTACTTTACCCTACCCTAACCCTTCCATATGGTGTTGTAGGAGTACTTTACCCTACCCTAACCCTTCCAGATGGTGTTGTAGGAGTACTTTACCCTACCCTAACCCTTCCATATGGTGTTGTAGGAGTACTTTACCCTACCCTAACCGTTCCATATGGTGTTGTAGGAGTACTTTACCCTACCCTAACCCTTCCAGATGGTTGTAGGAGTACTTTACCCTACCCTAACCCTTCCATATGGTGTTGTAGGAGTACTTTACCCTACCCTAACCCTTCCAGATGGTGTTGTAGGAGTACTTTACCCTACCCTAACCCTTCCAGATGGTGTTGTAGGAGTACTTTACCCTACCCTAACCCTTCCATATGGTGTTGTAGGAGTACTTTACCCTACCCTAACCCTTCCATATGGTGTTGTAGGAGTACTTTACCCTACCCTAACCCTTCCAGATGGTTGTAGGAGTACTTTACCCTACCCTAACCCTTCCAGATGGTTGTAGGAGTACTTTACCCTACCCTAACCCTTCCATATGGTGTTGTAGGAGTACTTTACCCTACCCTAACCCTTCCAGATGGTGTTGTAGGAGTACTTTACCCTACCCTAACCCTTCCAGATGGTGTTGTAGGAGTACTTTACCCTACCCTAACCCTTCCATATGGTGTTGTAGGAGTACTTTACCCTACCCTAACCCTTCCAGATGGTGTTGTAGGAGTACTTTACCCTACCCTAACCCTTCCATATGGTGTTGTAGGAGTACTTTACCCTACCCTAACCCTTCCAGATGGTGTTGTAGGAGTACTTTACCCTACCCTAACCCTTCCAGATGGTGTTGTAGGAGTACTTTACCCTACCCTAACCCTTCCATATGGTGTTGTAGGAGTACTTTAACCTACCCTAACCCTTCCAGATGGTTGTAGGAGTACTTTACCCTACCCTAACCCTTCCATATGGTGTTGTAGGAGTACTTTACCCTACCCTAACCCTTCCATATGGTGTTGTAGGAGTACTTTACCCTACCCTAACCCTTCCAGATGGTGTTGTAGGAGTACTTTACCCTACCCTAACCCTTCCATATGGTGTTGTAGGAGTACTTTACCCTACCCTAACCCTTCCATATGGTGTTGTAGGAGTACTTTACCCTACCCTAACCCTTCCAGATGGTGTTGTAGGAGTACTTTACCCTACCCTAACCCTTCCAGATGGTGTTGTAGGAGTACTTTACCCTACCCTAACCCTTCCAGATGGTGTTGTAGGAGTACTTTACCCTACCCTAACCCTTCCATATGGTGTTGTAGGAGTACTTTACCCTACCCTAACCCTTCCAGATGGTGTTGTAGGAGTACTTTACCCTACCCTAACCCTTCCAGATGGTGTTGTAGGAGTACTTTACCCTACCCTAACCCTTCCAGATGGTGTTGTAGGAGTACTTTACCCTACCCTAACCCTTCCATATGGTGTTGTAGGAGTACTTTACCCTACCCTAACCCTTCCATATGGTGTTGTAGGAGTACTTTACCCTACCCTAACCCTTCCATATGGTGTTGTAGGAGTACTTTACCCTACCCTAACCCTTCCAGATGGTTGTAGGAGTACTTTACCCTACCCTAACCCTTCCATATGGTGTTGTAGGAGTACTTTACCCTACCCTAACCCTTCCATATGGTGTTGTAGGAGTACTTTACCCTACCCTAACCCTTCCAGATGGTTGTAGGAGTACTTTACCCTACCCTAACCCTTCCATATGGTGTTGTAGGAGTACTTTACCCTACCCTAACCCTTCCATATGGTGTTGTAGGAGTACTTTAACCTACCCTAACCCTTCCATATGGTGTTGTAGGAGTACTTTACCCTACCCTAACCCTTCCAGATGGTGTTGTAGGAGTACTTTACCCTACCCTAACCCTTCCAGATGGTGTTGTAGGAGTACTTTACCCTACCCTAACCCTTCCATATGGTGTTGTAGGAGTACTTTACCCTACCCTAACCCTTCCATATGGTGTTGTAGGAGTACTTTACCCTACCCTAACCCTTCCAGATGGTGTTGTAGGAGTACTTTAACCTACCCTAACCCTTCCAGATGGTGTTGTAGGAGTACTTTACCCTACCCTAACCCTTCCAGATGGTTGTAGGAGTACTTTACCCTACCCTAACCCTTCCATATGGTGTTGTAGGAGTACTTTACCCTACCCTAACCCTTCCAGATGGTTGTAGGAGTACTTTACCCTACCCTAACCCTTCCATATGGTGTTGTAGGAGTACTTTACCCTACCCTAACCCTTCCATATGGTTGTAGGAGTACTTTACCCTACCCTAACCCTTCCAGATGGTGTTGTAGGAGTACTTTACCCTACCCTAACCCTTCCAGATGGTGTTGTAGGAGTACTTTACCCTACCCTAACCCTTCCAGATGGTGTTGTAGGAGTACTTTACCCTACCCTAACCCTTCCAGATGGTGTTGTAGGAGTACTTTACCCTACCCTAACCCTTCCAGATGGTGTTGTAGGAGTACTTTACCCTACCCTAACCCTTCCAGATGGTGTTGTAGGAGTACTTTACCCTACCCTAACCCTTCCAGATGGTGTTGTAGGAGTACTTTACCCTACCCTAACCCTTCCAGATGGTGTTGTAGGAGTACTTTACCCTACCCTAACCCTTCCATATGGTGTTGTAGGAGTACTTTACCCTACCCTAACCCTTCCAGATGGTGTTGTAGGAGTACTTTACCCTACCCTAACCCTTCCAGATGGTGTTGTAGGAGTACTTTACCCTACCCTAACCCTTCCAGATGGTGTTGTAGGAGTACTTTACCCTACCCTAACCCTTCCATATGTTGTTGTAGGAGTACTTTACCCTACCCTAACCCTTCCATATGGTGTTGTAGGAGTACTTTACCCTACCCTAACCCTTCCATATGGTGTTGTAGGAGTACTTTACCCTACCCTAACCCTTCCAGATGGTTGTAGGAGTACTTTACCCTACCCTAACCCTTCCATATGGTGTTGTAGGAGTACTTTACCCTACCCTAACCCTTCCATATGGTGTTGTAGGAGTACTTTACCCTACCCTAACCCTTCCAGATGGTTGTAGGAGTACTTTACCCTACCCCTTCCATATGGTGTTGTAGGAGTACTTTACCCTACCCTAACATATGGTGTTGTAAGAGTACTTTAACCTACCCTAACCCTTCCATATGGTGTTGTAGGAGTACTTTACCCTACCCTAACCCTTCCAGATGGTGTTGTAGGAGTACTTTACCCTACCCTAACCCTTCCAGATGGTGTTGTAGGAGTACTTTACCCTACCCCTTCCATATGGTGTTGTAGGAGTACTTTACCCTACCCTAACCCTTCCATATGGTGTTGTAGGAGTACTTTACCCTACCCTAACCCTTCCATATGGTGTTGTAGGAGTACTTTACCCTACCCTAACCCTTCCATATGGTGTTGTAGGAGTACTTTAACCTACCCTAACCCTTCCATATGGTGTTGTAGGAGTACTTTACCCTACCCTAACCCTTCCAGATGGTGTTGTAGGAGTACTTTACCCTACCCTAACCCTTCCAGATGGTGTTGTAGGAGTACTTTACCCTACCCTAACCCTTCCATATGGTGTTGTAGGAGTACTTTACCCTACCCTAACCCTTCCAGATGGTGTTGTAGGAGTACTTTACCCTACCCTAACCCTTCCATATGGTGTTGTAGGAGTACTTTACCCTACCCTAACCCTTCCAGATGGTGTTGTAGGAGTACTTTACCCTACCCTAACCCTTCCAGATGGTGTTGTAGGAGTACTTTACCCTACCCTAACCCTTCCAGATGGTGTTGTAGGAGTACTTTACCCTACCCTAACCCTTCCATATGGTGTTGTAGGAGTACTTTACCCTACCCTAACCCTTCCAGATGGTGTTGTAGGAGTACTTTACCCTACCCTAACCCTTCCAGATGGTGTTGTAGGAGTACTTTACCCTACCCTAACCCTTCCAGATGGTGTTGTAGGAGTACTTTACCCTACCCTAACCCTTCCAGATGGTGTTGTAGGAGTACTTTACCCTACCCTAACCCTTCCAGATGGTGTTGTAGGAGTACTTTACCCTACCCTAACCCTTCCATATGGTGTTGTAGGAGTACTTTACCCTACCCTAACCCTTCCAGATGGTGTTGTAGGAGTACTTTACCCTACCCTAACCCTTCCAGATGGTGTTGTAGGAGTACTTTACCCTACCCTAACCCTTCCAGATGGTGTTGTAGGAGTACTTTACCCTACCCTAACCCTTCCAGATGGTGTTGTAGGAGTACTTTACCCTACCCTAACCCTTCCATATGGTGTTGTAGGAGTACTTTACCCTACCCTAACCCTTCCATATGGTGTTGTAGGAGTACTTTACCCTACCCTAACCCTTCCAGATGGTGTTGTAGGAGTACTTTACCCTACCCTAACCCTTCCAGATGGTTGTAGGAGTACTTTAACCTACCCTAACCCTTCCAGATGGTGTTGTAGGAGTACTTTACCCTACCCTAACCCTTCCAGAT
>NW_027638525.1:10000-23202 GCF_951216825.1 Electrona antarctica
CAGAGTCCCAGCATCTCTGCATGAATAGATTTACCTGCAAACGAAGGTCTCTTGTTGGGCTCAGAGTCCCAGCATCTCTGCATGAATAGATTTACCTGCAAATGAAGGTCTCTTGTTGGGCTCAGAGTCCCAGCATCTCTGCATGAATAGATTTACCTGCAAACGAAGGTCTCTTGTTGGGCTCAGAGTCCCAGCATCTCTGCATGAATAGATTTACCTGCAAATGAAGGTCTCTTGTTGGGCTCAGATTCCCAGCATCTCTGCATGAATAGATTTACCTGCAAATGAAGGCCTCTTGTTGGGCTCAGAGTCCCAGCATCTCTGCATGAATAGATTTACCTGCAAACGAAGGCCTCTTGTTGGGCTCAGAGTCCCAGCATCTCTGCATGAATAGATTTACCTGCAAATGAAGGCCTCTTGTTGGGCTCAGAGTCCCAGCATCTCTGCATGAATAGATTTACCTGCAAACGAAGGCCTCTTGTTGGGCTCAGAGTCCCAACATCTCTGCATGAGCTCCACCAGCTCTTCTAATCCAGCTGCTTGCTGGACATCGATTTTACGAAGATCTGGTCTCTGTCCCCTTGGAATGTGGAACCTCATCAAGGACTGATCCACCCCTGCAAAAAAGACAGGAAACATTATGTGCGTGCGTGCGTGCGTGCGTGCGTGCGTGCGTGCATGCGTGCGTGCCTGCGTGCGTGCCTGCGTGCGTGCGTGTGTGTGCGGATAGTTTACCTGGATAGGGACTCTCTCCAGTGAGAATGGTCCAGAGAACTATGGATAGGGACTCTCTCCAGTGAGAATAGGATAGTTTACCTGGATAGGGACTCTCTCCAGTGAGAATAGGATAGTTTACCTGGATAGGGACTCTCTCCAGTGAGAATAGGATAGTTTACCTGGATAGGGACTCTCTCCAGTGAGAATAGGATAGTTTACCTGGATAGGGACTCTCTCCAGTGAGAATAGGATAGTTTACCTGGATAGGGACTCTCTCCAGTGAGAATAGGACAGTTTACCTGGATAGGGACTCTCTCCAGTGAGAATAGGATAGTTTACCTGGATAGGGACTCTCTCCAGTGAGAATAGGATAGTTTACCTGGATAGGGACTCTCTCCAGTGAGAATAGGACAGTTTACCTGGATAGGGACTCTCTCCAGTGAGAATAGGATAGTTTACCTGGATAGGGACTCTCTCCAGTGAGAATAGGATAGTTTACCTGGATAGGGACTCTCTCCAGTGAGAATAGGATAGTTTACCTGGATAGGGACTCTCTCCAGTGAGAATAGGATAGTTTACCTGGATAGGGACTCTCTCCAGTGAGAATAGGATAGTTTACCTGGATAGGGACTCTCTCCAGTGAGAATAGGATAGTTTACCTGGATAGGGACTCTCTCCAGTGAGAATAGGATAGTTTACCTGGATAGGGACTCTCTCCAGTGAGAATGGTCCAGAGAACTATGCCGTAGCTAATAAAAAGGAGGAAAGCATTCAAGCATTAGAAAGAGGTTTCCACACAATAAAAAACTCCACGTGTCACTTCAACGCATAATATGTATTTGATGACTGATAGTAGCATCCATTCCTTCTAGAGTTAACCAGTAAACATAGATAGAGTTAATCACCTGTAAACATCGTAGGAGCGAACACGGCGGTATGTGTCTTTAAAAGCCTCAGGGGGCGTGTAGGACAAAGTGCCTCCTTTGTTTTCACCGTTGGTCGACCTGACACTGTTGGTCACCGTAGACAGGCCAAAATCTGCTATCTGTGGACAGAAAGAGGAGGCGCTTATGATTTTGTTTAAGCAGGAAGAGAACTGTTCATTTCGACAGCAAATTTGCATTTACTGATGGATGAACGGATGGATATACATTAACTGATGGATATATGAATACATGAACTGATGGATATACATTAACTGATAGATATATATACACTGTATGTATACAGTACATTAACTGATGTATTTATGTATGTATATTGTGTACCTTGGCATTGAAGTCAGCATCCAGCAGGATATTGGCTGGTTTCAGGTCATTAACTGATAGATAGATATGTATAACTAGAAGAAGTGCCCCTCAGGGCACAGGTCTCCACCAGGCCAGGTAGGATATCCTAGGATCACAGGTCTCCACCAGGCCAGGTAGGATATCCTAGGATCACAGGTCTCCACCAGGCCAGGTAGGATATCCTAGGATCACAGGTCTCCACCAGGCCAGGTAGGATATCCTAGGATCACAGGTCTCCACCAGGCCAGGTAGGATATCCTAGGATCACAGGTCTCCACCAGGGCAGGTAGGATATCCTAGGATCACAGGTCTCCACCAGGCCAGGTAGGATATCCTAGGATCACAGGTCTCCACCAGGCCAGGTAGGATATCATAGGATCACAGGTCTCCACCAGGCCAGGTAGGATATCCTAGGATCACAGGTCTCCACCAGGCCAGGTAGGATATCCTAGGATCCTGTCCTATTATAGCGCCACCAGGAGGCCACAACCTGACCTGTCCTGGTGAGACCTGTCCTATTATAGCGCCATAGGCCACAACCTGACCTGCCCTGGTGGAGACCTGTCCTATTATAGCGCCACCAGGAGGCCACAACCTGACCTGCCCTGGTGGAGACCTGTCCTATTATAGCGCCACCAGTAGGCCACAACCTGACCTGCCCTGGTGGAGACCTGTCCTATTATAGCGCCACCAGGAGGCCACAACCTGACCTGCCCTGGTGGAGACCTGTCCTATTATAGCGCCACCAGGAGGCCACAACCTGACCTGCCCTGGTGGAGACCTGTCCTATTATAGCGCCACCAGGAGGCCACAACCTGACCTGCCCTGGTGGAGACCTGTCCTATTATAGCGCCACCAGTAGGCCACAACCTGACCTGCCCTGGTGGAGACCTGTCCTATTATAGCGCCACCAGGAGGCCACAACCTGACCTGCCCTGGTGGAGACCTGTCCTATTATAGCGCCACCAGGAGGCCACAACCTGACCTGCCCTGGTGGAGACCTGTCCTATTATAGCGCCACCAGGAGGCCACAACCTGACCTGCCCTGGTGGAGACCTGTCCTATTATAGCGCCACCAGGAGGACACAACCTGACCTGCCCTGGTGGAGACCTGTCCTATTATAGCGCCACCAGGAGGCCACAACCTGACCTGCCCTGGTGGAGACCTGTCCTATTATAGCGCCACCAGGAGGCCACAACCTGACCTGCCCTGGTGGAGACCTGTCCTATTATAGCGCCACCAGGAGGCCACAACCTGACCTGCCCTGGTGGAGACCTGTCCTATTATAGCGCCACCAGGAGGCCACAACCTGACCTGCCCTGGTGAGACCTGTCCTATTATAGCGCCACCAGGAGGCCACAACCTGACCTGCCCTGGTGGAGACCTGTCCTATTATAGCGCCACCAGGAGGCCACAACCTGACCTGCCCTGGTGGAGACCTGTCCTATTATAGCGCCACCAGGAGGCCACAACCTGACCTGTCCTGGTGGAGACCTGTCCTATTATAGCGCCACCAGGAGGCCACAACCTGACCTGCCCTGGTGGAGACCTGTCCTATTATAGCACCACCAGGAGGCCACAACCTGACCTGCCCTGGTGGAGACCTGTCCTATTATAGCGCCACCAGGAGGCCACAACCTGACCTGCCCTGGTGGAGACCTGTCCTATTATAGCGCCACCAGGAGGCCACAACCTGACCTGTCCTGGTGGAGACCTGTGCCCCGAGGGGCACTTTTTCTAGTTGTGTACCTTGGCATTGAAGTCGGCATCCAGCAGGACATTGGCTGGTTTCAGGTCCATGTGCACAAGGTCATTCTTACAGTGGAGGAAGTCCATGGCTAGCGCCACCTGGTGGGCTAGACGGAACGCCAGGGGCCAGGGTGGAGGTTTAGACTGGGTCTGTAAGGGTTAATATTATATATGATAGTTATAATTATAGTTATAATAGAAGAGAGACTTACATTAAGCAAGAACACAAAAGCATGTCAATACATCACATACATAAAGGCAATACATCACATACATAAAGGCAATACATCACATACATAAAGGCAATACATCACATACATAAAGGCAATACATCACATACATAAAGACCTTGTTGATCAGAAAGGAGTGCAGGGAGCCTCCCTCCATCACTATGCCCTGCCTCTCTTTATAAAGACCTTGTTGAACAGAAAGGAGTGCAGGGAGCCTCCCTCCATCACTATGCCCTGCCTCTCTTTATAAAGACCTTGTTGAACAGAAAGGAGTGCAGGGAGCCTCCCTCCATCACTATGCCCTGCCTCTCTTTATAAAGACCTTGTTGAACAGAAAGGAGTGCAGGGAGCCTCCCTCCATCACTATGCCCTGCCTCTCTTTATAAAGACCTTGTTGAACAGAAAGGAGTGCAGGGAGCCTCCCTCCATCACTATGCCCTGCCTCTCTTTATAAAGACCTTGTTGAACAGAAAGGAGTGCAGGGAGCCTCCCTCCATCACTATGCCCTGCCTCTCTTTATAAATACCTTGTTGATCAGAAAGGAGTGCAGGGAGCCTCCCTCCATCAGCTCCATCACTATGCCCTGCCTCTCTTTGCGTCCCATGCCGGGGGGGCGGCCGCGGTACATCCCATAGACCCTGGGGACAAACTGCTGGTCTGCTGCTTCCATGTAATCTGCCTCTCGACACAGGCCAGCGTACAACACTCCAGAGCTGTTGGTGATTGGAGGACACAATGACACAGGGCAGTGATAGGAGGAGGAGACAATGACACAGAGCAGTGATTGGAGGAGGAGACAATGACACAGGGCAGTGATAGGAGGAGGACACAATGACACAGGGCAGTGATAGGAGGACACAATGACACAGAGCAGTGATAGGAGGAGGAGACAATGACACAGGGCAGTGATAGGAGGAGGACACAATGACACAGAGCAGTGATAGGAGGAGACAATGACACAGGGCAGTGATAGGAGGAGGAGACAATGACACAGGGCAGTGATAGGAGGAGGAGACAATGACACAGGGCAGTGATTGGAGGAGGACACAATGACACAGAGCAGTGATAGGAGGAGACAATGACACAGGGCAGTGATAGGAGGAGACAATGACACAGAGCAGTGATTGGAGGAGACAATGACACAGGGCAGTGATTGGAGGAGACAATGACACAGGGCAGTGATTGGAGGAGGAGACAATGACACAGGGCAGTGATAGGAGGAGGAGACAATGACACAGGGCAGTGATTGGAGGAGGACACAATGACACAGAGCAGTGATAGGAGGAGACAATGACACAGAGCAGTGATAGGAGGAGGACACAATGACACAGAGCAGTGATAGGAGGAGGACACAATGACACAGGGCAGTGATTGGAGGAGGAGACAATGACACAGGGCAGTGATTGGAGGAGGAGACAATGACACAGGGCAGTGATTGGAGGAGGAGACAATGACACAGGGCAGTGATTGGAGGAGACAATGACACAGGGCAGTGATAGGAGGAGGAGACAATGACACAGGGCAGTGATTGGAGGACACAATGACACAGGGCAGTGATAGGAGGAGACAATGACACAGGGCAGTGATAGGAGGAGGAGACAATGACACAGAGCAGTGATTGGAGGAGACAATGACACAGGGCAGTGATAGGAGGAGGAGACAATGACACAGAGCAGTGATAGGAGGAGGACACAATGACACAGAGCAGTGATAGGAGGAGGAGACAATGACACAGAGCAGTGATAGGAGGAGGAGACAATGACACAGGGCAGTGATAGGAGGAGACAATGACACAGGGCAGTGATTGGAGGAGGAGACAATGACACAGGGCAGTGATTGGAGGAGGACACAATGACACAGAGCAGTGATAGGAGGAGGAGACAATGACACAGGGCAGTGATTGGAGGAGGACACAATGACACAGGGCAGTGATAGGAGGAGGAGACAATGACACAGGGCAGTGATTGGAGGAGGACACAATGACACAGAGCAGTGATAGGAGGAGACAATGACACAGAGCAGTGATAGGAGGAGGACACAATGACACAGAGCAGTGATAGGAGGAGGACACAATGACACAGAGCAGTGATAGGAGGAGGACACAATGACACAGGGCAGTGATTGGAGGAGGAGACAATGACACAGGGCAGTGATTGGAGGAGGAGACAATGACACAGGGCAGTGATTGGAGGAGGAGACAATGACACAGGGCAGTGATTGGAGGAGACAATGACACAGGGCAGTGATAGGAGGAGGAGACAATGACACAGGGCAGTGATTGGAGGACACAATGACACAGGGCAGTGATAGGAGGAGACAATGACACAGGGCAGTGATAGGAGGAGGAGACAATGACACAGAGCAGTGATTGGAGGAGACAATGACACAGAGCAGTGATAGGAGGAGGACACAATGCCACAGAGCAGTGATAGGAGGAGGAGACAATGACACAGGGCAGTGATTGGAGGAGGACACAATGACACAGAGCAGTGATAGGAGGAGGACACAATGCCACAGAGCAGTGATAGGAGGAGGAGACAATGACACAGAGCAGTGATAGGAGGAGGAGACAATGACACAGGGCAGTGATAGGAGGAGGAGACAATGACACAGAGCAGTGATAGGAGGAGGAGACAATGACACAGGGCAGTGATAGGAGGAGGAGACAATGACACAGAGCAGTGATTGGAGGAGACAATGACACAGGGCAGTGATAGGAGGAGGAGACAATGACACAGGGCAGTGATAGGAGGAGGAGACAATGACACAGAGCAGTGATAGGAGGAGGAGACAATGACACAGAGCAGTGATTGGAGGAGACAATGACACAGGGCAGTGATAGGAGGAGGAGACAATGACACAGGGCAGTGATAGGAGGAGGAGACAATGACACAGGGCAGTGATAGGAGGAGACAATGACACAGGGCAGTGATAGGAGGAGGAGACAATGACACAGAGCAGTGATTGGAGGAGACAATGACACAGGGCAGTGATAGGAGGAGGAGACAATGACACAGGGCAGTGATTGGAGGAGGAGACAATGACACAGAGCAGTGATAGGAGGAGGAGACAATGACACAGAGCAGTGATTGGAGGAGACAATGACACAGGGCAGTGATAGGAGGAGGAGACAATGACACAGGGCAGTGATAGGAGGAGGAGACAATGGCACAGAGCAGTGATAGGAGGAGGAGACAATGACACAGGGCAGTGATAGGAGGAGGACACAATGACACAGGGCAGTGATAGGAGGAGGACACAATGACACAGCAGTGATAGGAGGAGGAGACAATGACACAGGGCAGTGATAGGAGGAGGACACAATGACACAGGGCAGTGATTGGAGGAGGAGACAATGACACAGGGCAGTGATTGGAGGAGGACACAATGACACAGAGCAGTGATAGGAGGAGACAATGACACAGAGCAGCATCAGTGTTGTTTTCGTCGACTAAAACTAAGGCGAAAAATGTTCGTCGACTTTTTCCACTGACGAAAACTAAATTTTAATTTAGTTTCCATGTCGTTTTTGCCACTAAGCTATGATGGCAAAAACTAAGACTAAATATGTTGACAATTTCGTCAACAGATATAAACTATACTACAATGTTAGGAAGGGACTAGTGGCAAGCGATCCAGTATGAGTCATTTTACACTTGGTTGCATGCTGAAAATAGCCGATCTACATAGCTTGTAGATCGGCTATTTTCAGCAAGTGTAAAATCAGTCATTACGACGGCATAAAGGCCCGCCAAAACACACTTTAGTTGACTAAATCACCTGTAGATTTAGTCGACTAAAATCTTCTGACATTTAGTCGACTAAATGAATGGTGGAAACAGCCGATCTACAAGCTCACAACGCGCCATGTCGTGACGCGTTTTGAAGCACAGGAAGTGGAAACAGGGAAACGATTGTGGCGATTATTGCTGATTGCAGGCCTGCTCCTTAAAACGGACACGTACAGCCATGGCTAGGCAACCTGGCCTCAACATTACACGAGAGGGTGTGGTTTAACGTGATTATTGACAGTGATGCGGTCAGGAACGAGACGTAGTCGAGTTCCGCAAGCATCACTGAAGTGGCAATAATCACGTTAAACCACACCCTCGAGTGTAATATTGCAAGTATACAACAGTTACCCTTAAAACTAAGAAAATCGCTGAAAAAGCATATTTTTTTAATGACAGATGTAGTCACTACGACCACACATGTCCCAAGAAACTACCTAGCCTAGCCACCCAGTCTGCTGCTCTCTGGGAGAACAGAAACTAGCTAGCCTAGCCACCCAGTCTGCTGCTCTCTGGGAGAACAGAAACTAGCTAGCCTAGCCACCCAGTATGCTGCTCTCTGGGAGAACAGAAACTAGCTAGCCTAGCCACCCAGTCTGCTGCGCTCTGGGAGAACAGAAACTAGCTAGCCTAGCCACCCAGTCTGCTGCGCTCTGGGAGAACAGAAACTAGCTAGCCTAGCCACCCAGTCTGCTGCTCTCTGGGAGAACAGAAACTAGCTAGCCTAGCCACCCAGTCTGCTGTGCTCTGGGAGAACAGAAACTAGCTAGCCTAGCCACCCAGTCTGCTGCGCTCTGGGAGAACAGAAACTAGCTAGCCTAGCCACCCAGTCTGCTGCGCTCTGGGAGAACAGAAACTAGCTAGCCTAGCCACCCAGTCTGCTGCGCTCTGGGAGAACAGAAACTAGCTAGCCTAGCCACCCAGTCTGCTGTGCTCTGGGAGAAAAGAGCAGCTGAATTCTTTGTTTTGATTAGGTGTGGAGTGGTGCTGTTTGAACCACGGCTAGAAGGCTGTTTCAACCAATCATTGTTTTGTCACCATTACATCACCTAATCAATTACATGAGTTAGACTTTAATATATTAGCGCCCCTCATTTCACACGGGTGTGATTTTTGGCTACATAGAGTATATTTAGAGTAAATAAATATATTTGTACGTCTCTAATTGTTATGATGAATTCAACATGGTGGGCCCTATTGTAAACAAGTGTAATACTTTATGGTGTCGTCCACTCACAGTTAACAGTTTGTATTGAGTTGTGCTTGAAATGTGCTGTAATTCTGCAATCTGTTAATACATCAATCAATCAATCAATCAATCAATCAATCAATCAACCAATCAATCAATCAATCAATCAACCAATCAATCATACCCATCATCGACATTGGGCAGCTTGACGACCACATCCTTGCCCAGGTCCTTGTGCCAGGCCTTATAGACCAGCCCAAAGCCTCCTGAACACATGAAGTCCCAATCCTCCAGGCTGGCATCTCCCACCGTCTCTCTGTGGCGCTGTGACATCTCTCACCACCAAAGCTTCTAGAGAGGGAGACAATCATAGGGAAATGTGTGAGACAATTTAGCATTCTATAAATGGTAAATAAATACGGTCCATTTATATAGCGCTTTTATCAACAGCTTTGCATAGATTGTGCAATACATTCACCCACACGTGCAACAGATTATAGTCTGTTCGGATGTATGAGCTGTCAATCAGATTATAGTCTGTTCTGATTGGATGTATGAGCCTGTCACGTGGACTGCGGTCACGTGTGTGTTATGATTTGTTATGATTAGTTTTGTTTAATATGATGTAGTATAGATATATATATTTATTGTTAATATTATGTATATATCTATATGAGGTAACTGGGGGTATTGTTATAGTTATATTGTATATATATGTTTGGACCTATCTTTGATATCTCTTATTATATATATATATCTATAGCTATACATCCAGTAGACTTGTTATGAACACATATGGGGATAGAAAGCGCTTTCTATTATATATGTGTTCTATATTCCACTCCAGGTTGGATTGGCTGTTTTCTGCCTCGTAGTAACACCAACGAGGGGCCGGCTCTAGCCAGGCGTCTGATCAACGCCTGACTCCCTGATTGGCTGCCGGTCGCGCGCACTCCTTGGCCGGGAATGCGCCGTGTTCTATATAGCCAGTCTGCATCCGACAGCTCGGGGGGAACGTCGCTAGGACCTTCTCCCGATCCGCTACCACCAATGTGTCACCGCTGACTATTGAATATCTACCTTATTGTTTATTTGTTAAATGTGTTTCCGCACACCCTTCGGAAAGGTGTTTTCTTTATTGTATCTTTTGTTTTGGTGAGCCATTATTGTATAATACGTTGTTTGATTTATTATATATATACTTATTATAATAAATACTATTTTGATCCTGGTGTCTGCTCCCCCTTCGTATGTTACCCACTCATTTACCCCTAGACTTATGATTTGTAACATAAATGGGATCTCGTCCGGTCTTTAAATAACAATTCAAAGGTTTTTTTCTTTTCAGTTGGTTATGTGGTTTGGCTGGCTACTATTGTTTTTGGTAGCAGACCTGTGCGGGTCGGTGGAGGCTGCGGTCGATGGTAAGTGTATTGCTCGCTTTCGCGTTGGTTTGAGTATAAGACTTCGTCGCAATGTTATGGCATCTGATTCTGATAGTGCTTGTACGGATATCCTGAAGCTTAGTGAGTTAGAACAGTGTGATTATTGGCAGTTGTGGGCCTTGGCAAAAAGATATTGCGTTCAGACTCCATCATGGCCTATAGCACTTACCCTACCCCCCTTAGACAGCACTTCTTAGACTTATATAGCATTTGAAACAGACTTATAGCATGTCATGTAGACAGCACAATAAGTGCATTGTATGTAGTCATAGCACTTCATAGTATATAGTGTATAGTAGTCATAGCACTTCATAGTATATATGTACAGCATAGTATAGCATATATGTGTAGTTTATATGTATAGTGTCATTATATAGATATGTTCTAGTTATAGTTTATATGTATAGTGTCATTATATAGATATGTTCTAGTCACGTTCTTAGCTTACGCATGTTTCGCGATAAATGCTTTTTACATATGTGATGTATTCCCATGCTTTTGTTCTTGCTTATTGTAAGTCGCTCTGGATTAAGAGCGTCTGCTAAATGCCTAAATTGTAAATTGTTCCTTTCCCGCAACGCACCAGAAAGAAGGATAAAGTGTTTGCTGCTGTAGTGAAGGAGTTGACTAAGCGTGGTATCATTGAGATGAGTGCACGCGATGAGACAGTGGAGGACCTCACTATGACAGAGGCTAATGTCAGTGAAGACGAGGCCCTCAATGGGTCGGATGATGATGAGCCCAAGGCGGCTCCGTCTCAAGTTCATGTTCAAGACCTAGGGCAACACACCAGCCGCGAGCCCACGGGGGCTCAGGCCCAGAGGCGAGGGCATGATGCTAATGTTGGGGGGAGTCCTAACGGGGGAGAGGGGACTCTGCGCCTCCGGGAACTAGAGTTGCAACGGGAGATTGAAAGACTTCGCTTAAGTAGCGAGGAGTGCAAGCTAGAACAGCGGAGACTAGAGCAATTCAATCGTGCCCGCCCGGATGGACAGGTCTACTTCGAAGGGGGGTCCACAGTGGCGCCCGCCTCCGAGCAGCAGCATCGGCAAGGTGGTGTGTTAAGCCCGAATTCCAGAGATGTGTCATCGTTTGATGTGAGCAGACAGATAGCCCTGGTGCCTGCGTTTAACCCATTCAGGCCTGACGTCGAAATAAAAAAAAAAAAGTTTTCTAAATCATGACAATTTTCGGAAAGATTTGAGGCACATTTTAACGATTTTTCAAAAATAGCAGACCTACAAGTTCATAGCGCGCCACTCGGTGGCGCGCTATGAGCTTGTAAATCTGCTATTTTTCAATAGCTAAATTATAACATAATGTTTAAAACGCTAACGCTAACGTGACATGGATGCGTTCCAGGTCTCAATGGATTAAGGAAGGTGAGTTGGACAATTATTTTGCTGCTTTTGAGAGGATTGCTAAAGTAGTTAATTGGCCAAAAGAGTTCTGGAGTCTATTACTCCAATGTAAATTGACAGGGAGAGCCCAGGATATTTGTGGTGCGCTATCAGTTGATGAGAGCTTGGATTATGATGTGGTGAAGGCTGCTATTCTTAGTGGATTCGAGAAAGTGCCGGAGCATTATCGGCAGAAATTTAGATTCGCTGAGAAGTCTGCTACTCAAACTTATGTGGAGTTCGGCCGTGAGAAGGCCATGCTATTTTACCGGTGGTGTAAAGCGAGCAATGTACAAACTTTCGAGCAGCTCAGTGAGCTCATTTTGTTGGAAGTGTTCAAATCATGTATACCAGAACGTATTGTTGTGTATCTCGAAGAACAAAAACTTGAATCAGTGGCTAAAGCATCTGTTAGGGCTGATGAGTTTGAGCTAACACACCGAGCGGGCGGTACGTCTGGGCGCCGTGAGTCGGGTGGTCTTTTTGACAGAAAGAAAATGCACGGGGACAAGGGTTCAAAGGCGAACAGTCCACCGAGGGGCGCTGGTGGAGCGTCAGATAACCGTGCATGTTTCTACTGCCATGAAGTAGGCCATTTGGTTTCACGGTGTCCAAAGGTGCCGCCCCGTCAACAAAAGGAATGTGTTGTGAATTCAAGGAAATCAAAAGGTGTAGCTTTGGTATGTTCTGTGCCTCGGTCTGCTCCCCAGACAGTAGTGACTGTCAGGGAGGAGACAGAAGCGTGTTTTGGGCCTTTCATGTTGGAAGGATCAGTGTGTCTGTCAGACGGGGAAGAGGGACGGGTACCTGTCACAATTTTACGCGACACGGGTGCCTCTCAATCCCTCGTTTTACAGAGCACACTGCCTTTCTCGGAGAAATCGTTTTGTGGAGCTGATGTATTGGTGTTGGGAGTTGAGATGCAATCCTCCCGAACGCCACTGCATAAGATCCATTTACGTTCTCCCTTGGTATCTGGCTTTGTGCAAATCGGCCTACGGGAAAGTTTACCGATCGAGGGCGTGATGTTAATTCTGGGGAATGATATCGCCGGGGAGAAAGTGTTTCCTTCACTCGAGGTGGTTGAAAAGCCTGTAGCTGCCTGTGTGCGTGCAGAGCCTGCCACTGTTTTTCCTGCTTGTGTGGTGACGCGGGCACAAGCGAGAAAATTTGGTGACATAGTTACGTTGAGTGACACGTTGTTGTGTGCTGAGACGCCGCCGGCGGGTGGTGCTTCACGTAGACAGCAGAAGAAGGCTAGACAAAGTTTTCTGCCGGTAAAGGCTGACTTTGATTTCAACGTCGACAGGGGCACGTTTGTAAACGCACAGAAAGGCGACCCCTCGCTTGCTATGTGTTGGGAAGCGGCTGAAAACAAGAATGCTGCTGCC
>NW_027638524.1:0-13518 GCF_951216825.1 Electrona antarctica
GGCACCGAGTGCCGCGCTACGAGCTTGTAGGTCTGCTATTTTTGAAAAATCGTGAAAATGTGGTGCAAATCTTTGGATATATATTCTTTCAGAGACAAAGTTTTTAACTCAAATCTTTGCTTCAGGGGGGGTGGTCCCTGGAACAACATATTTTCAGATGGAGGTCGGCGGCCAATTACATATAATCTTGGGGGGCCTTGACATGAAAATGTTGGAGAACGACTGACATTGGGTTTTTCAGAAAACTGTCAGGATTTAGAAAACATTTGTAGAATCGTTCCCAGGTCAAAATGGGTTAAGCCATCAATGAACAGCTCAGCAGAGGTGCACATACTGTACTTCCTGCTTTTTACCGTGCCATATGAAGACTATAGATAGAGACTGTGTGGACGTACTGGACAAGCTGCTGGCCTGTTATATAACCCATTCTGACCTGAGATCAGATTCTAAAAATGTCTTCTACATCCTGACAGTTTTCTGAAAAAGCTATGTTTCTATGTCAGTCGTTCTTTGATTTTTAAAAAATAGCAGACCTTCAAGCTCGTAGCGCGCCACTCGGTGGCGCGCTATGAGCTTGTAGATCTGCTATTTTTGAGTGGTGCAAACCACTCCAACAACCAGCTTTGTCTGTATGTTTGTGTACCTGTGTACGTGTCCGTGCACAGGTACACAAACCATGCTTCGGTGAGCACTGGTCACTGACATTACGTCAGACCACAGCTGATCAGGCTATATAAGACCTTGCACCACTCAGTTCACACAGGTGTGATTTTTCAATAGCTAAAGCATAATATAATGCTAACACCAAAATGGGTTCCCGCCCAGAATGGGATAAGGTGGGCTTGTGAGATGCGGAGTTAGGTCGGATTTATCTTGTTCATGCTTCATAGCATGCCTGAATCCTGTCCCAAATTCTCCCTATTTATTGAGTTAGTGAACTTTCCGAC
Organism: Electrona antarctica; assembly: GCF_951216825.1. Taxonomy (NCBI): domain Eukaryota; kingdom Metazoa; phylum Chordata; class Actinopteri; order Myctophiformes; family Myctophidae; genus Electrona; species Electrona antarctica. The sequence continues at coordinate 948 of NW_027638524.1, forward strand.
CCCGACTCTTGTTCTTTGGTTCGTCACTGGGGCTAAACCTTGACCTGGACAGACAGGACTCTGACAGGTTCTGGTGAGACTGGAGTCCTTTACCCAGCTTCCCTCATCACCTCATCCAGTGCCGGGAGCGGGGGGTTAAGAGTCTTAAGCCATTTAGGCCTGAGGTCGAAAAAAAAAAGGCTTCAAAATCCTATTTTTTTTCTGAAAAACCTATGTTTCTATGTCAGTGGTGCTCAACCTTTTCTTTTAACCAGAATTATCTCTATTGGGCCACGGACCCCCATCTCAAAATATGTAGTTCCAGGGACCCCCCAGAAGCCAATATTTTAGTTAAAAATGTTCGCTCTGAAATATATATTCAAAAACTTGCACCACATTTTCACGACTTTTCAAAAATAGCAGACCTACAAGCTCGTAGCGCGCCACTCGGTGGCGCGCTATGAGCTTGTAGATCTGCTATTTTTCAATAGCTACAGCATGACATAATGCTTGAAACACCAAAAGGCGTTCCCACCCAAAATGGGCTAAGCTTGGGATATATTTACTGTTTTTGTTATTGTATGTATCTTAATAATTATTTTTTAAATAATCTTACATTATCCCTTTCCAGAATTAATCAGCAAATTAGTGAAACAAAGATTGTGCCTGATTATAGTTGGATTAATCGAGGGAAGACGAGGGCTCTCGACTTCCCTCGACTTGCCCTCGTCTGCTCCCAGTCCCAATGTGTGCAGCGATCCATCACTCAACGCCGTGCCTGTCATTCACCCAGGCCAACTTCATGTGCGTTGTTTGACAGGTTGAGAACTAACATCAGTTCAAATAACACCACTAAATGCCATCCTCGTGTTAATGATTTTACACAAGCCATACCGTCGTAGACTGCTACTGCTGTCAGCCATCGGGTAATTGATTGAAGGCGCTAGAGTGCCAAGCAAATAAGGGAGATTTTACTCGATTTTTACCTTCCATTTCCCCCCAAAAACCGGGAGGTGTAAATGTTCCATCACTACATGCACTAGTAAGTCTGATCTCTCTTTAGAAGCGTTAATTTTGTAACCGAGATGCATCATGATGTCAGAAATTAGGACAGAATGGCTAGGACAAAATATTTTTTTAAATATATATATTTTTTTGTATTTCTTATTTTTTTTGCTTTTACTCACATGGTAGAAACACCTACATCCCCGATCCGATGTGCACGCGGCCGGTCCTTTTTCTCCTCAAAATGAGACAAACTGCGATCTTTGAGACCTTACAAAAGTCTAAACTTTGATCGCGCTAAGAAAGTGAATCCATCGTGCGTCGATGCACAGCCTAGAATAAGGATGTGGCGGAAGTGACCCGTCTTGTAGGCTTATAACGTGGATTTCTCTGGCACTATAGCGCCACGCTCTGGCCTGGAGGGACTGGGAGAATAACGCGTTAAGATTTGGGTTATATTTGGCTATCAAATAATAATGGTTTTCTCCACCAAATGTAGGCATGATTACCTCCTCTAATTTCTACTAGGGTATGCATTTGACGCATGACATTCAGAACATTTTCCTCTAGGTTGGGGAAGAGGACACCCTCTGGACGCCCCCAAAAAGGGCTCTATAAGCCTCTCATCTTGAACAATGCCAGGAACGCCCCTGAGACGCGTCTGCAATTAATCCTCCGCGGGCCTCTTCAGGCCCCTATCCCGCAGGTTGTTATTGTTTCTCTCCCGAGCAATTTGCCGCTGGGAAATTGATTTGTTTGTCGGCGCGCGCGCGCATAACACGGCTCTGTTCATGAAAAATGGATAAATGTCATCGCGGCGGCGGCCTCCTGTAACGATGAGGACAAACACAAAGTGTGTTGTGTGTGTGTGTGTGTGTGCGTGTGTGTGCGTGTGCGTGTGCTTGCTTGAGTGGCGGCCGGGGACGAATCTGCATTCTGTTTATCAGACGGAGACGCAATCGAAAAAGGGAGAGGAAATGGTGTCAAGATGAAATCGTTGTCAAAGGTTACGCGGCCCCCAGTGCCAGACACCGGTGGGAGTGTCGTCTATGGCCAGAGCAGTGGAAAACACTATACTCCCGCTGATGCAGGGGGGCCAGGGAAGTTGAGAGAGGCTTTGGAAAGAAGGGAAAAAAAGAGAAAAACTATGACTTTACTGCAGCAGTTCAAACTAGCTTACCTGTCTGCTTTGCATAAAATCAACTTGGCTCGCTGTCAGCTCGTTGCCCTGTAATTAACCTGCGGCGGGCCCACAACGAGAGCCCTCTGAAAGGCTTCATTAACCTGTGGCGGAGACGGGGGGACGGGGGGGGGGACGGAGGAGGCCATTGTCCTACACCTCACATGACCTCCACTAACCCAAACCAAAACACCTCCGTTTTACACCCCCCCCCCCCCCCCCCCCCCCACTGGTGCAGCAGTATCCTAGTATCCAGGATGTAGTGGTGCACTGTTTCCCATACAGTGGGTCTGACCCATTTGTGGGACCCATTTTTATGGGTCTTTTATGTTGTTTTTTTTTCAATCATTTTGTCATTAATTGCATGACGAAATAAATGAAAAGTCAAAGAAATTCCATAAATTAGAAAACGGATCTAAGAAGTAGTGAAAATAGCCAAACAACTCACAACGCAGCGTGAAGCGACGCGTTGTGAACTTGTAGATCTGCTATTTTCACTAATTTGGGTCCTGGGCGTATACGTCTAATTTGTGAGAGGAGTACGTGTTTTTGTTCAGCACCCGTAGATTTTTTTTTTTTAGATGTGCGTGCTTTCCTGCTGGATCCTATTTCCGTACATCTAGTTTCTCTTGCGTCTAATTTCTCTCCACTGTAGTGTGGAGTCCTTGTAAAAGACAATTTGTTCCAAGTACAAACTTCATCCATCTTCAACCACTTATCCGTAGTCGGGTCGCGGGGGCAATGGCTCCACCAGAGTGTTCCAGACTTCCCACTCCAGAGCAACATTTGTGACTTCCTCCTGGGGCATCACGAGGCGTTCCAAGGCCAGTGAGTCGATGTGTCGAGGTGTTTTCCTCCAACTGCGCCTTGGTCTGCCCCGGGGGTCTCCTCCCAGTGGGACGTGCCTCAAGGACCTCCCTAGGGAGACACCCGAGATAGGCATCCTAACCAGATGCCGGAACCTAACCAGGTGAAATAAAGTAATGAGTAACAGTAACGAAAGAGGAATATGGATCAATACTTCACAGATGAGGAAATAAATTACAAATCATTGGCACTCTGGTTTGGCATTGAACGAGATAACCGCTGGCGGTACCGTACATGCAGTACGGTATAGTGCAGGTTCAGGGTACGTGGTTCAGTACATGGTTCAGTACGTGGTTCAGTACGGTATAGTGCAGGTTCAGGTTCAGTACGTGGTTCAGTACGGTATAGTGCAGGTTCAGGTTCAGGGTAGCCCACTGACAGTACGGTATAGTGCAGGTTCAGGGTACGTGGTTCAGTACATGGTTCAGTACGTGGTTCAGTACGGTATAGTGCAGGTTCAGGTTCAGTACGTGGTTCAGTACGGTATAGTGCAGGTTCAGGTTCAGGGTAGCCCACTGACAGTACGGTATAGTGCAGGTTCAGGGTAGCCCACTGACTGGTACATGCAGTACGGTATAGTGCAGGTTCAGGGTACGTGGTTCAGTACGTGGTTCAGTACGGTATAGTGCAGGTTCAGGTTCAGGGTAGCCCACTGACAGTACGGTATAGTGCAGGTTCAGGGTAGCCCACTGACTGGTACATGCAGTACGGTATAGTGCAGGTTCAGGGTACGTGGTTCAGTACGTGGTTCAGTACGGTATAGTGCAGGTTCAGGTTCAGGGTACAGTACACGGTACCGTACATGCAGTACGGTATAGTGCAGGTTCAGGTTCAGGGTAGCCCACTGACTGGCGGTACATATATAGGTATATAGGTATAGTGCAGGTTCAGGTTCAGGGTAGCCCACTGACTGCAAACATGTGCTGTTCCCTTCCCTGCAGCAGCCAGGTTGGGTTTGTCAGGTAAGGACGTGTAATTTCATGACAACACTCTCCCTCCCCTTCACTTAAATGAAGCTTTCTTCTTGTTTAGTCAGCTTGACGTTTAAGCCGCAGCGCTTTTTCACCGCGTCAGCAAGCGGCCCTCAAAAGCCAAAACCCAGGGGACTGCTGCTATAGCTCTCTCTCTCTCTCTCTCTCCCTCTCCCCTCTCTCTCCCCCCGCTCTGTGTGTGTTGGAGTGTGTGTATGTGTGCCCATGCGTGCCTGTGCCTACTGTTTGCGTGTGTGTGTGTGTGTGTGTGTGTGTGTGTGTGTGTGTGTGTATTACTATACTTGTGAGGGCCAAATGTCCCTACAGTGTAGTGTAGAAATTTGAGAAATAGACGTTGTGAGAATGTTCTTGTTCCTCACAAGATAATTGGTTGTTTTATGATTAAGACTTAGTTTAGGGTTAGGATTAGCAGTGGTGGAAAGTAAGTAAGTACTTTATAGTATTTATGTACAATTTTGAGGTATTTGTACTTTACTTGAGTAATTTCAATTTCCAATACTTTTACTGCACTACATCTCGGAGGCAAATATTGCACTTCTACTCCACTACATTTATTTGAAAACTTTAGTTACTTTGTACATTTGGATTATTATCACAAAACATACATTAACCACCTACTGTATATAACAGTACATTTCGCCCATTTAAAAATAGCCGATCTACAAGCTCACAATGTGTCGCATTGTCAACATTTTGAATTCTGGACTTTTACTTGAAACCGAGTATTTCTACATTGCAGTATTGATACTTTTTCTTAAGTAAAACAATTGAGTACGTTTTCCACCGTTGAGGTTTGTTGAGCGTGCGCTAGTGTCGTGCGGAAGAAATAACAGATCTACAAGCTCACAACAATGCACTGTGAGCTTGTAGATGAGCTATTTTTTAACATTAGGGTTTAAATTAATGGTATTGGTGAAGAATAAAAGTGTGGTTTCTGCAGCACAGCAGCGTCGACAGAGTGCAGAGGCTTGCCTATTTCCTTTCAAAAATAACATTCATAAAATAGCCCTCCTAAAATGACGATGTCCTCACAAGAGTATACTACTAATACAAACGTACGTGTGTGTGTGTGTGTGTGTGTGTGTGTGTGTGTGTGTGTGTGTGTGTGTGTGTGTGGTTGTGTGTGTGTGTGTGTGTGTGCAGGCCTGCAGACCGCTGCCTCCCTTCCAGTCGCTTGTAGAAGTGTGTGTGCGTGTGTGTGCATGTGTGTGTGCGCGCACGCTGTGTGTGTGTGTGTGTGTGTGTCGTCTCCTGAGCACGCAGCACCAGCATGGCCCACTTCTGCCTGACTGAATAGACTCAGGGCTTCACCGCTCTGTGGGCGCACACACACACACACACACACACACACGTATGCACACAGGCTCATCTGGACACTCTCTCTCAATGCCTCCGTGCTCCCTATAGAGGTGTGTGTGTGTGCGCGTGTGTGGGCGTGTGTGCGTATGTGTCTCTTGTCATCTACACCTGTAGTTCTCAATTTCTTTTACTCCCAAATTGATATTCATTTGGACCCCCTGCACCCAAAATGTTATGTGCCCACGAAGATTTGTGTAAAACAAAGTTGAATACATTATTCACAGTTTCAAGATTTTTTTAAAAAAAATCAGAAATTGCGGATGTACAACTAAGCGTGAGCTTATATATCTTCTATTTGCGCAGCCAATCAAATCATCGCTATGATTCACACAAACGAACAAAGCTGGTCATAGGAGGGCCTTTTTCGGTTTTTCTCTCTCTCTCTCTCTCTCTGTCCCTCTGTGTCTCAACCCCCTCCTTCTGTTTCTAATCCTCTCTCTCTCTCTCTCTCTCTCTCTCCTCTTTCTTATACAGGGTCTGTCTTGACCCTTGGCCCAGTGCGATATCTCCTCTAGACAGTCTGGGCAGGACGCACACACACACACACACACACACACACACACACACACACACACCTTCCTCCTCCTCCCGGTCAGCAGCACTATAGAGTAGAGAACATGGAACTGTCCCCAGGTGAGCCAGGCAGATGGTATTGGCCCTCGGCCAGCGACCAAGACAAATCAGAGGACCACCTAGCCTCAGTCTCTCTCTCTCTCTCACACATACGCACACACACACACACACACGCCGCGTACACATCTAGGTCACGGAGAGAAAGATGGAGAGGGTGCTTTCAGTAGGGCAGCATTGGTTTGCGTCACGCAGCATCTCTGTTCCAGCGTCTGAGAGACGATACGGCCTCCTCCTCTCATTCATAACTAAAACACACTCACCGATGACAACGCTGTTAGCGCCCGCCGGGCACCCATTTTAAAGCCTCGTCAAGGAGAGTCACTCTTTTTACCGCCGGTGTTTCTGTGTGTCCGAGCATCCGTGTAATGATAAACACTTGAACCATAGCATCCCTGTTCTGGGAGGGGGGAGGGGGAGTGGTGTAGCAGATCTACAAAGCATGCAAGCGTGTTGAGCAAGCTTGTAGATTGGCCGAGAGATTTGGGGCTCTATATTTTCGTCCATGCTAAACCCCTTATCCCTAAACTAAACTTTTTTACCTTTTTTTTTTTTTTACTATTTTGAAAAACATTTTTGAATCATTAAAATAGACTACATCGACACTGTGTGTGAGCTTGTAGATTGGCTATTTTAACTACTCAAAAATAGGAAGAAAAAAAAAGGTCGCTGCTTCTTCGCCTGGAAAGGAGCCAGCTTAGGTGGTTCGGGCATCTGGTTAGGATGCCTCTCGGGCATCCCTCCTATAGGGAGGTCCCACAGGGAGGAGACCCCGGGGCAGACCAAGGCGCAGTTGGAGGAAACACATCGACTCACTGGCCTTGGAGCGTCTCGGGATCCCCCAGGAGGAAGTCACTAATGTTGCTCATGGAGAGGGAAGTCTGGAACACTCTGGTGGAGCTATTGCCCCCGTGACCCAACTACGGATAAGCGGTTGAAGATGGATGGATTTTCATGATTTTTCAAAAATAGCAGAAATCAAGAACATTTAAATTTGGAACAAAACTAAACTACCACAAAACAATGAACAAGGAATCCACACAAAAAGAGAGATTAAATGAAACGCCAATGGAACAAATGTTATTGTGGAAATCAAACAGATTGGAGTAAATCACTTGAGCCCTGCAGTATTGTAGACAATAGGGAAAATTGCGGAAAATTCCCTCAACGTGTACCGATGCGACGTGAGTTTGTAGGCTATTTTTGAAAAATTGACATTTATTGAACTTCAGAGCATAATGATTAAATGACATGGCGAACGTGGGGACACCAAGTTGAAAGCAGTTAAAGATAATCTGGTGGGCGTTCGTTCGGGTGCACACATAGTGGGTAAAGTACCTGCCCACCACCACAGTCAAGGGGTTTGAATCCACTGAGCGTGCAATCCGGCTTTGTCGAGTGTCCATATTCGAACACAATCGGCCCGGATTGCAAATGAAATTGGAAAAGCCGGGCGGAGAGGGTGAGAACCTCATGTCCCAACATGTGAAAATACAAGATCTGCTGTTTTCACTACTTCACTATTTTATTTGTACTTATTATTATTATTATTATTATTTTTTTTAATGAGAATTATCTTATTTATTTAATTGTATTCATGAGCTACTTTTAACCCATTCTGGACGGGAACCCCTTTTGGTGTCTTAAACAAGCATTATGTTATACTTTAGCTATTGAAAAATAGCAGATCTACAAGCTCATAGCGCGCCACCGAGTGGCGCGCTACGAGCTTGTAGGTCTGCTATTTTTGAAAAATCGTAAAAATGCGGCACAAATCTTTGAATATATATTCTTTCAGAGCGAACGTTTTTTTTTATTTCGACGTCAGGCCTAAATGGGTTAAAATATGTTGGAATTGTTTCCCAAACAGTGGTCTACACTGTCTACTGTACATACTGTACGCACATCATGCATCCCTTGGATGACGATGATGATGATGAGCCACCGGCCGGCGGGATCAATGACAGCATCGCTGCATCATTTATGAATCCTCCTCCATCCCTGGTGTGGCGCGTTCTCCTGTATGTGTTGTGTACTAGGCCTACTGTACATGCACACACACATGCCAGGCACCTTACTGTATGTATGTGTAACTATGTATGTGTAGTACACACATGCCAGGCCCTTGCCGTGTGTGTGTGTGTGTGTGTGTGTGTGTGTGTGTGTGTGTGTGTGTGTGTGTGTGTGTGTGTGTGTGTGTGTGTGTGTGTGTGTGTGTGTGTGTGTGTGTGTGTGTGTGTGTGTGTGTGTGTGTGTGTGTGTGTGTGTGTGCTCGCTCATTATGCCATTAGCCGCCTGCAGCCCTCCACTCCATTTGCTGAGCAGGGAGTGTGACGGAGCCTTTTCACAGGGTCACCCCTCCCGCTGAACCACCGGTCAGCTGAGAGAGTCCTCTTGTAGAGTGTGTGTGTGTATGCGTGTGTGTCTATGCGTGTGTGTGTGTCTATGCCCTGCTTTTATATGACAGTCTTTGAACTACACCCCTTAGGACCAATTTCAGAAAAATTCTAAAATTCTACAATAGCAGACCTCCAAGCTCACAGCGTGTCGCGATGCGACCCGTTGTAAGCTTGCAGGTCTGCTATTTTTTTTTCTTCAATTTGAACTGCTGTTTGGACTATATCCACTCGTTTTTTTTTTGTGACACTGACTGACTCTTGGGTGATGATTGATGTGGAGCGTTTGTTAAAAAAAAGAAATAGAAATACGGAGCTATGTGGTTTCTGCCAGACGGTGACCATATTGAAAAGAGACATCCATGTTTGAGGTGTGTATGTGTGCGCGTGTGTTCGTCCGTTCGTTCGTGTGTGTGCGTGTGTGCGTGCGTGTGAGGAGGAGAGCGAGAGAGAAGCCTATATGTTTTTCTTCTTTCTTTCTTTCTTTTTTTGTGTAAATAAATGATTAAACTAAACACCCCCACCGCTACCACGACGACTGCTGTCCATTTTCAAACAGGGGCATACCTTTGATCTCCTGCACCCTTTGAAATGATCTGAAGAATGGGCGAGGGAGCGAGTGAGCGAGGGTCGGTTGCTGAGAGGAATAAGAGAAAAGAGAGAGAGAGAGAGAGAGAGAGACGGGGAAGGAAAGCGTGCGCCTTATCCTTCCTGCATGTCAAGGGAGATGTCACAGGCACACAGAACAGAATGAATGAGAGAGACAGAGAGAGAGAGCAGCAGAGATGATGGTGAGAGGTGTAGGATTTTGTGTAGCTTTTAAGATGGTTCTATACTCCTAGCAGGAGTTGCCCCGGGAGCTGCCTGGCATGCTGTGGAGGAGAGAGGCAGCGGTGTGTGTGTATGTGTGTGTGTGTGTGTGTGTGTGTGTGTGTGTGTGTGTGTGTGTGTGTGTGCGCGTGTGTGTGTCTGTGATGTTGTTGCCACACAACGTGGTGAAGAGAGAGCTGTGTGTGTCGTTGAGAGGAAGCCATGGCATGGTGGATGTGACGCCCGGTGCCCCCAGGACAGATTAGAGCTGCCTTTTTAACCCCCAGAGATCAATGCTGGCGACAGATGTCACTTCCCCCCCCAACTCCACTGGTGGCAATGACTTTCTCTCTCTCTCTCTCTCTCTCTCTCTCTCTCTCTCTCTCTCTCATCTCTCTCTCCACTGTGGCAGGGGTAAAGAGAGAGAAGTGTTGGCTGTGAAATCCTCCCATCTTAATGGCTCTGCCATGCCCGGTGGCCCCCTTGCAAGGAAGGAGGCATGTTGTTGGCCGCAGCTAGAAAGAGAGAGGGAGAGAGAGAGAGAGTGCTCTCTTAAGAAAACCCAGGATAAAAGCCACTTTTTTTCTTTTTCATCCTCTTCTGGATGTTTGAAGTGTGTTCTCTTTAGCCCGAACGCACCCCCCCCCACACCCCCCCCCCCACACCCTTTTATTTTTAGCCTCTTAGCAGTGCCTCAATGACTAGTAGCCATGGCGATGAATTTTGAGACTGTGCGTAATGTATTCTATAGACTTTCCCTCGTCTGCCAGGGAGGGAGGTGTCTTTTTTTTTTTTTTTTTAAGAAACTCCAGCTTTAAATCAGTACTTTTTTCTTTTTTTTTAGCTTGGGGGAACTTGGGTATTTTTCCTCGAGTCATCCGATCTGTCTCGTTCTTGTTGTAAAACCGCGACGGTTCAACTCTTGTTTGGTGTCGGTGGAGCGCCGCTTCCTTCTTCCCACGAGGCTGCATGGATCCCCACGTTTCATTAAAAGTGTTGTGTGACTGTGGAGGAGGGTATTTTCTCCCGGCACCACCACCACCACCACCACCACCACCGCCGCCCGCCGCCTTATAAAACAGCAACTGTTATGATGAAAATAACTTTTAGAAAACCCACACATCTTCAGCCAGCCCCCCACGCTTTCCCCCCTTTACCGTTTCATTGGCGTGCGCGAGTGCACACACACACACACACACGGAGAGACACACACACACACAGACACACACACACAGGCGCGCATAGTAAATACTGCGTCCTCTCGCCGTGGTTCTAATGAGTCCCAGTAGCGGCGGTTTGATTTTCCCTCCTCCTAATTTGACATGCTTCAATTGGGCTGGGTCCCTTCTTTACTCCACAGCCCTCACATCCTCCTCTGTGCGGAGGCCTAATGAATCTGCTTTGTGCACACACACACACGCACACACACACAAAGGACAAACAAAACAAACGGCTACGCTTACTTCCTTGGGCTTCTAATTGTCCCAAACATGTCAATCAATCAGTGCGGTCGGTTTTAATCCTGCCGTGTCTACAGACAGAGCAGCTGTAAGCTGCCAAACGAGAACAAAAACAACCAGTCCTTTTTTTTTTTTGGTTGGCTAGGTATTAAACTCACTTATTGGCTTTCTTTCTGTCCTCTTCTCTTTCTTCTCTCTGGCAAAAAGTTTCATTGTGTTTTGTTGGGAGAAGAAGCTCGAAGCAATTTCCCCTTGATACGTTTCCTTATAGGAAGGTGACACGGGGAAGATGAACTTTTGACAGCCTCCCAAGTAGGGTGCCCAGATGTCCCTCCTTGCGTGGGACAGTCCCGATCATTTCCAAGACTTTTCAGGCGTCCCACAAATTGAGACCCTGTCCCACTTTGTGACTGGCAGGCATCAGTGTTCAGACGCCCTAATTGTTAGTCCCCTAATGGTTGCCTTTCTGTTGTCTCTTTTCCTGCAAGATGGGTTTTTAAGCCCGTTAAAATAGCATGAGAAATATACCCTATAGTACCAAGTTGGCATGACCAAAATTAGCATGATTTTAAAACAAAATGTGTTTAATAACAACATGATAGGCAATATTAGGCCTATGTTCGAATATCACATCAAGACATTTGATAGCAATAACTCAAGTGATAAGTTGCTAACCCCGTCCCCCACTTGAACAGTTTGGATCTGGTCACCTACGCCCCTCCTTGTCGAGTTTCAGCGGTAATTGAATCGGGGTTGTTGTTTTTTCTTTCTCTCTCTCTCTCTCTCTCTCTCTCTGGCCACAGAAGACGGTGTGAGTGAATTGTCTCCGATAGTTTATAGGGTAATAAAGTCCCTCCACGCCAACACCTGCCAGCTGCGCTCGTGCGGCTTTGACCAAAACGGTCCATTTAATACCTCCCAGTGTGCACCTGCAGCCCACCCATAACGGTCAGCGCGCGGCTCAATCAGGCCCCACGATAAGCCCAATTTATTGTTGTTATTGCGCCCAGTCTCTCCCATCCCCCCCCCCCCCCCCCGCCCCCCTGCCCGGACCGGTGCCTCTGGAAGTTATATGGCCGAGAGTAATTAAAACCTCAACTCAATTAGCCCTCCGCATTGTTGACCTTTTGTTTGGCTGGTTTGGGTATTCTATCTCTCGGACCAAATGCAATTACCCGTGGCCATTTTGTGTCTTATCTGATGTGCTCATCTGCTGGCCTCAGCCACTGGCAGGCAGTGACTGCCCCCGCCCGCTGTCAATGATACTGACACAACCCGTGGCGTAAAGTCACCAAGTAGGTACATTTATCCAAGTACTGTACTTAATCCATTTAGGCCGGACGTCGAAATAAAAAAAGTCTTCTGAAAGAATATATGTTCAAAGATTTGTGCCGCATTTTCACGATTTTTCAAAAATAGCAGACCTACAAGCTCGTAGCGCGCCACTCGGTGGCACGCTATGAGCTTGTAGATCTGCTATTTTTCAATAGCTAAAGTATAACGGTTAAAACACCAAAAGCGGTTCCCGCCCAAAATGGGTTAAATACAATTTTGAGGACGGTGTTTGTTGAGTATTTCCAATACCGCACTACATCTCGGATGCAAATATTGTACTTTTACTCTGAAAGTCAGCTACTAGTTATGCTTTGTAGATTTTGATTATTATTTCAAAACATACATATATTGCAATGCATTGTGAGCTTGCCTTGTAGATCGTCTATTTTCAAAATGTTTTTGAGTGGTGCAGCCACTCCAAGGAACAGCCATGTCCCTATGTCCGTCCATCCCTATGTCCCTATGTTTAGGGTACCAATAGGGTCAAAAGTGGCGCTGTAAACAGAGAGAGAGAGAGAGATAGTGTTGCACTGTTGCCTGCTAATTACAATGTGGAGC
>NW_027638523.1:0-7500 GCF_951216825.1 Electrona antarctica
GTTACTTTTTGACTTTTTTTTCAATATAATTTTTATTTTCACCTGTAGATAGATAGATAGATAGATAGATTTGTCATTCCTTGCACGAAACAATTAAAGTTTAGTTCAGAGCTTCACCACTGGCATACAAACAAACACACTGTAATAAATAATTCACAAAGTGCAATAGTGCTAGTGCAACGTAATAGTGCAGTGTAATAATAATAGAGTTCAGCAATGCAAAGTTCAATGCATAGTCCAAGTCCAGTACAGTACACTTGGTCAGGGATGGGGGAGCGGGGGGGCAGGTTGTTCATTCAGCAGCCTGACAGCTTGTGGGTAGAGACTGTTGGTCAGTCGGCTGGTTCTGGACCAGATAGATCGGTATCTCCTACCAGAGGGCAGACGTTGGAAAAGATGGTGTGCTGGGTGGAACTAGTCCTGTAGGATGTAATTCGCACGGCTTAGGCAGCGGGAGGTGAAGACTGGAGATCTCTGGGAGACTGGTCCCAATGATCCTGAAAGAAAAGGCGTTGCTGTGCCTTCCCCACAGCAGAGGTGATGGTGGTCCTCCAGGACAGGTCGTCGGCCACAGTCACGCCCACAAACTTAAAGTTATATTAGAAACCCTCTCCACCTCCTCATTTCCGATGGAGAATGGCTGAGATGTCCGGAGACCTGCAGAAATCAATGTTGTTACCATTGTGGGCATTGCCTGCCAATATAAATGTGTGTTTGGACACTGATGTGGAGGCTCGGAGGCAGAGATGCTGCTACTCTGTCATATCTATTTCATATCTATTTCAGGATCATTAATCTGTTATCAAGGTCATTAGCTGTTTCAATTATGCAATGAAAAAATACTGCTTTAGTTTCTAGATGTGCTTTCATTTTGTTATTTCATTTTTAAGTGGTGCAGCCACTCCAATGCACAGAAATGTGTGTCCCTGAGTTCCTGGCTGGGTCTGTCTGTTCGTCCAAGCACGGAAATAGCGTTATAGCGTTTGTTGACTACCAAGTGTCACTGTTGCACAGCCTCACACACACACACACACACACACACACACACACACACACACACACACACACACACACACACCAGGGAGGGCGGCTTGTACAGTACAGTACTACAGCACGAGTACAGTACAGCGCCACTCGGCTCAGACAGGTCTGATTTTCATATATATATTTTTTTAAGTCAAACATTCTGGTTCATAATATAAATTAATTTAGTCAGGTTCCGTTTTCTACAGGAGTGTTATGCTGTTTATAACACATGAACAACCTTATTCTGGGTGCCTGCCATGCAATGGCAGAAACACAGGTTGAAATCTAAAACGCATACTTAATCGTAATTCTGGGTGCCTGCCATGCAATGGCAGAAACACAGGTTGAAATCTAAAACGCATACTTAATAACTAGAAACAAATTTCAGGAAATTTGACTGGGTGCCTGCAGCTCGCCAAGTCTGTGCAGCATTTGAGCCACGGACCACCATTTGATGACATTTAGCCTCTCAGACCCTGTAAGGGTCCATTTGGTTGACTTTCAATGGGGTATTTTGTCTAAGTTTATTGCACATTACGTTGCCACCAACATTACATACATTACATACATTGCATTCCATTACATACATTGCCACCAACATTTGATGACATTTAGCCTCTCAGACCCATTTGAGCCACGGACCACCAGATGACATTCAGCCTCTCAGACCCATTTGAGCCACGGACCACCATTTGATGACATTTAGCCTCTCAGACCCATTTGAGCCACGGACCACCAGATGACATTTAGCCTCTCAGACCCATTTGAGCCACGGACCACCATTTGATGACATTTAGCCTCTCAGACCCATTTGAGCCACGGACCACCATTTGATGACATTTAGCCTCTCAGACCCATTTGAGCCACGGACCACCATTTGATGACATTGGACCCTGTAACGGTCCATTTGGTTACATATACTCTCAGAGCTACAGCACTGTAAGGGTCCATTTGGTTCCATGTGTCATATTCTCAGAGTTACAGACCTGTAAGGGTCCATTTGATTCCATGTGTCATATTCTCAGAGTTACAGAGCTGTAAGGGTCCATTTGGTTCCATGTGTCATATTCTCAGAGTTACAAAGCCTAACCCTTAACACATACTTAAAGTCTCACTCACTCACTCGCTCACTCACTCACTCACTCACTCACTCACTCACTCACTCACTCACTCACTCACTCACTCACTCACTCACTCACTCACTCACTCACTCACTCACTCACTATATTTGAATTTATTTATTTAAATTGTTTTTCTTTGTGATTAGGAAATGCAAGAAATGTTACTGTTATTATTATTTTTTATTGGCATATTTGAAATAAACATGACAAACAAACAATGTTTGGATGATTAAGATTCCAATATGGCCGCCACATACACAACTGGGCAAATGCAAAAACATTGATTTTCTGATTTCCTTAGCCAATACCCTTTCCTAAAATGTATAGTTATGCACATCTTTTAAAAACAAATCCAACAAATTTACATAGTCATCTGATTAACCACGCCAGGTCATTTTTGACCCAGTCATGCATCTAAAGGGTTAATGTTGAAAAATATCATCTTCATAACTATTGGATTCCTTGATGCTGGGAATGTAGGTTTAGCAGTTAAAATCAATCGTAAAAGATGTGAAGGCCTTCACAGTGTGGCTACTATTTATGAAGACTGTCAAATTGAACTTACATTGCAACTTAAAAAAATCACAATGAAAGACTGTTCTGTCTCTTTATTTCTCTTCTGCACTGTAATGTGTTGTGTGTCTGTCGTGTATTTTCGCACACAACTGACCCAGTAAACTCACTAAACTAGAGAAACATGAACTCTCTAGACACAAAGCAAACTGTAGTAGTCAAAAACCTCAGATCAGATCGAAGAAACGCAGGCAGAGAGAGTGAACTGAAGATCCATGTTGACCATTTTATTCCAGACCAAAGACAGATAGCTTCGCCGTGGGCCCTGAGCAAGAGCTCAGGAGCTCCATGACTGACCGCAGCCAGCTAAGACTAGTAACTTTTACATGACAAAATGACAAGATAGGCCTATATACTTTTCACAAAACAACAGTTGAACTCTGGGTGTGGTTAAGATTTACATACAGATCAACATATTGCAGAGAGATAGCCAAGTGGTCTCTCACAAACATCTTGAAGGTTCCTGGAGGACAATAGAATACTAAGTGTCTCCAACACCTCACCAAGCCTCAAAGGCTACCCCCTGCAGGTAGTCTGCATGGGAACCTCTGAAGGGATTGCTCTCAGAGACCAAGCTATTCTGACCAGTCAATGTGTCTCCACACAAAATCTCCTTAGCAGTACCAAAATGTATAGTGTAATTATTGACAGAATATTGCAGATATGGCTTATGGACTATATTTACGATTCCACATGTCCACATAAAAGCATGATTTTAACAAGTAGGCCTACTGTACACTTTTTGGAAAACGTTCTTCCTCCTTATATTATAATACCTGATGCCTGATACCTGATACCTGATTTAAACAATAATTGTTTAAGGCTAAACTGTTTAAACGCATTACATGTATATAAGCATGCTGATACTAGATTAATTGGATGGCGATGAAACAAATGTTTCCATGTATAGATGAATTGCAAGTAAACTTATAACATACAATTTGAACAAACATATTTTTAGTACTACTCCTCATTCACTGAGTTAATAGTTTCCAGATACATGACTAGGAAAGAACAGTAGGATATAGCCAGTTAGACCCAATGTAGGCAACTGTCTTCTGCCATGTTACAGATTAGATTACTGAGTAGATTACAGATTACTGAGTAGATGTTAAAAACCCCCCAAACATGTTTGAAAGTGAAACATCCCTTTAAACATGCAGTCTTTGTTCTTTACCAGGAGTCTGCCCAATCTCTCTGGTAAACAGAAATAAATGTAGGCTACATGTGGGTTACACATTCCATCCTAAAAGGAGAGAGAACCCTGCAATATAGCAGTGATTACTAGAGCTATTTTAACAACAATATCCCTTACATTTCACAAAGGTTTCTGTAGTTCTGCTGAGGTGTGAAATGGTCTCAGTTCATGCATAATGTGATGATGTCCAATGCCAGCAACCATTAACACCTTTAATCTCTGCATTGTCTACAGTGAATGAGGCATCAACCATCATCATTTAGCCTGTTTACATTTTAACCTGGGGATAGAATGTGTGGTTTGTAAATGATTTAGCATTTATTTCCCCTGTTTTACCTCATTTATGATGAATTCCGGTTCTGTTTGGCTATAGGCTATAGAAGTGTCTATTTGTATGTCTCTAAATGTTTTGATGATTTGAACATGGTAAACAAGTGTAATGCTTTATTGGGTCGCCCACTCACAGTTAACAGTCTTTGTATTGAGTTGTGCTTGAAATGTACTGTGATTCTGCAAACTGTTAATACATATCAGGCTATGTCAGGCTATTTCGCTTGTTATTGACCTGGACACTGGTTGCTTATTTATTTCACAGTATCTGGCAACAACTCCTTGAAACTTAAAGCACCGCGCCCATTTTCCTTTGTCTTTGAAGTTTACTTGGAGGACTTGGAGCAACAGAAAAGCCTAGCAGATATTTTGTCACAACTCAACTCTACAACTCTTTCACAACCACTACATCAACTATACTTGTGTGATAAACTCATACAAGTAGGTAAGTAATACTTGCATCGTGTTTTTTTCTGTGTTTATGTAGTTATTTGGATGTAAACAAACGTTAGCCTACAAGCTAAGCTAGGGCCTCTCTCTCTGTGTGTGTGTGTGTGTGTGTGTGTGTGTGTGTGTGTGTGCGTGCGCGCGCGCGCACGTGTGCGTGCGTGCGTGCGTGTGTGTGTGTGTGTGTGTGTGTGTGTGTGTGTGTGTGTGTGGTAGTAGCTACAAGTGTGTTAGCTAGCTGTAGCTAATGCAATCATTTTGCAACCTGTCTGTGTTGCTAGTAGTTGTAGCAGCTACAAGTGTGTTAGCTAGCTGTGTGTGTGTGTGTGTGTGTGTGTGTGTGTGTGTGTGTGTGTGTGTGTGTGTGTGTGTGTGTGTGTGTGTGTGTGTGTGTGTGTGTGTGTGTGTGTGTGTTAGTTAGCATTTGATGACATTTAGCCTCTCAGACCCATTTGAGCCACGGACCACCATTTGATGACATTTAGCCTCTCAGACCCATTTGAGCCACGGACCACCATTTGATGACATTGGACCCTGTAAAGGTCCAATGTCATCACTGTCTCTGCATTCTATGATCCTATAGTTTACTGTCTCTCTGCATGCTATGATCCTATAGTTTACTGAGACACTACACTGTCTCTGCATTCTATGATCCTATAGTTTACTGAGACGCTACACTGTCTCTCTGCATTCTATGATCCTATAGTTTACTGAGACACTACACTGTCTCTGCATTCTATGATTCTATAGTTTACTGAGACGCTACACTGTCTCTCTGCATTCTATGATCCTATACTTTACTGAGACGCTAAACTGTCTCTCTGCATTCTATGATCCTATAGTTTACTGTCTCTCTGCATTCTATGATCATATAGTTTACTGAGACACTACACTGATCTGGCTAAATCTTTGCTCCTGGTAGGGTGGGGGGGGGGCTGTGTGTGTTTGTTTACTGAGACGCTACACTGTCTCTCTGCATTCTATGATCCTATAGTTTACTGTCTCTCTGCATTCTATGATCCTATAGTTTACTGAGACACTACACTGATCTGGCTAAATCTTTGCTCCTGGTAGGGTGGGGGGGGGGGGGCTGTGTGTGTGTTTACTGAGACACTACACTGTCTCGGCATTCTATGATCCTATAGTTTACTGAGACGCTAAACTGTCTCTCTGCATTCTATGATCCTATAGTTTACTGTCTCTCTGCATTCTATGATCCTATAGTTTACTGTCTCTCTGCATTCTATGATCCTATAGTTTACTGAGACACTACACTGATCTGGCTAAATCTTTGCTCCTGGTAGGGTGTGGGGGTGTGTGTGTGTGTGTGTGTGTGTGTGTGTGTGTGTGTGTGTGTGTGTGTGTGTGTGTGTGTGTGTGTGTGTGTGTGTGTGTGTGTGTGTGTGTGTGTGTGTGTGTGTGTGTGTGTGTGTGTGTGTGTGTGTAGTAGCTACAAGTGTGTTAGCTAGCTGTAGCTAATGCAATCATTGGCTTTTGCAACCTGTGTGTGTTGCAAGTAGTTGTAGCAGCTACAAGTGTGTTAGCTAGCTGTAGCTTGTGTGTGTGTGTGTGTGTGTTTACTGAGACGCTACACTGTCTCTGCATTCTATGATCCTATAGTTTACTGTCTCTCTGCATTCTATGATCCTATAGTTTACTGAGACGCTAAACTGTCTCTCTGCATTCTATGATCCTATAGTTTACTGTCTCTCTGCATTCTATGATCCTATAGTTTACTGTCTCTGCATTCTATGATCCTATAGTTTACTGAGACACTACACTGATCTGGCTAAATCTTTGCTCCTGGTACCGTGGGGGGGGGGGCTGTGTGTGTGTTTACTGAGACACTACACTGTCTCGGCATTCTATGATCCTATAGTTTACTGAGACGCTAAACTGTCTCTCTGCATTCTATGATCCTATAGTTTACTGTCTCTCTGCATTCTATGATCCTATAGTTTACTGTCTCTCTGCATTCTATGATCCTATAGTTTACTGAGACACTACACTGATCTGGCTAAATCTTTGCTCCTGGTAGTGTGTGTGTGTGTGTGTGTGTGTGTGTGTGTGTGTGTGTGTGTGTGTGTGTGTGTGTGTGTGTGTGTGTGTGTGTGTGTGTGTGTGTGTGTGTTTACTGAGACGCTACACTGTCTCTCTGCATTCTATGATCCTATAGTTTACTGTCTCTCTGCATTCTATGATCCTATAGTTTACTGTCTCTCTGCATGCTATGATCCTATTCAGTATTTAAGTCCGACGTCATTTTGTAGTGCTACGTTACGTCCGGGTCCAAGTGGCACCAGCTCCCGTCCGCATCTCATTGTAAATAGAATATCTAAATGCGTGAATCTTTTTCAGAAAGGAAGCCATTGAGGGTTAAAATGGGTCTTAATGCTTCCAACTCGAGTAGAATTATTAATGTTTTGTACAAGTTTCCATGACAAAAAAAAATATGATGTGGAGACAATAAAGACTATTATTATCATTATTATTGAAGGTGGTAACAGTCCATTTGCTCAGTAAAATATTTCGGGGGCATATTTAGAATGTTTGCAGGCTTGAGTATGTTGAATCGAGTTTGCATTAATGAGGATTTAGTTGACACAATGAAATAAAATGGCGATAGTATTCCGTGTGGGGCAGACGGCCTGTCACAGCCAGATTTGGGAGAGCAGCGCAGCTTTGTTGTTGCGAGGAAAGCGGTAAAATGAGACTTTCGTGGTTGTTTTCGTCTCAGATTTAGTCCGACGGAGCGTCACAGTATAACTCTATGGGGACACAAAAGTAGGACCCGGAAGTATCTCA
>NW_027638523.1:10000-47500 GCF_951216825.1 Electrona antarctica
ATTCGGCATGTTTGAAATTGGTTTGCATGAGTCGGCAGTCTGTAATGAGTTTGTCATGGAAGAACAGGTGATAATCAGGGGTTAATCAAGTTCCGTAGGCTACATTCAATTAATAAATACCACAATGTTCTATGATTTCTTCCACCACAGGTGAAATCCGCTAAGATTCCACACATTCCGGATGTCGTTTGCATTCTCGCAACCAGCAACGACATTGCTGGTAAAACGTTCTCACAAGCGGGGGAGGAATTTCGAAAGCTCTTGGTCACCGCACTTGCTCGCTGGGACAATGTAAGTTAATTCTTAGTCATTTATCTTTCTATTTTTTTATGTTTCAGTATGTACTGTAATGCCTCAAAGGTGTAGTTTTTTAGGAAGAAGCCTTTTTTTTTTTTTATCAGGTCTGTGTTCTGGACTTCCCTCCCCGTCTGAATGTGGACGTTGAACAGGAAATGTGTTTGCGTCAGGAATTCCAGCGCACGGCGGCCTTCTGCGGTAAATAATAAGAATGCATACCCAACCGCTTATGTCTGTTTACGCTGATCCATGCAATACTGTATTATGATTACTACATCATGTTTATTTTATTTAAAAGGTGTCCGTTACATCAGTGCAGTAGAGGCATTCCCGCTCACACAACTGGACTTGTGGTGCAGAGACAACGTAAGTGGAATGTCATGTGGAGAATCTGCATTATTTGCCGATCATATGAATGCAAAAATTCATATCAGATAGAGGGTAATTGAAATATTTATCTGAATGTGTCTTATGTCTGTCAGGTACACTTGAGCGATGACGGTGGTATGCCAATCCTTGCACAGCTGCTGTCGTCTGCTGTTCACGAACAACTGCAGCTGAGAGCAGACCAGGTCCGAGCATTTTAAATCTGAATGAGTAAAATCTAAGATGGCGGAGTTCCTATTTTCCAGCCTGTAAACGTTTTCCTCTGTTTCTATGCACAGGCCAGTGCTAGGAGGACATCACCTTGCCCACAACGCAAGTCTGTAGCTGTGTTGCCACCAGCACCTGTCAGAAGCGTGTATCCCAGGTCTCTTGTCAGCAAAGAAGTGCACGTACCCCGCTCAGCTGCTGCTGTAAGTAGTCGAATCGTGTCACTGCTTCATGGTAAATATCGTAAATGGAGCATTTCAGAGTCTTGCTCAAGGACACTTTGACATTAACTAGCTACTGTATCCCTGAGTCACTGCTGCCCCTTATTGGTTTGTGACAAGGGATACTCTGTTATCATATTAGTTACTTGCACAAGCAGAGCGCACAAGTAATAGTTTTAGTCCAGTGCTTCGATGCGTATGTCGCCATTTGATATGTATGCGCCGTGCCAGCGTATGACGTAATGACTACTTGTGCTTGATATGGCAGTGGTGTCAGATTACATACATGTATACATGGGGGCATTACCTTTAATCCTCCCGACACTAAAACATATCGTCAACATCAAAAACCAATTACACCCTGGCATTGGGTCCTTTAATCCACATCTTTATTACGTCATCATTGAGAGCTAGTTATACCCTGACGTCATATGCTGCTACGATACATACGCATCAAACGGGGCAAGTAACCACAATATAACGCTAATCAACTTACAAATTACATATACATAGAGGCATTTCCTTTAATCCACCCGACACTGATCGACATATAAGTCACCAGCGGTCGACAGTACTTGCGCTCTGCTTGCGCACTTACTTGTGTGCAACAAGCAAGTAGGCACTCGACAGAGTGCAGTTCTAGTTTACTTTGTGCTCATCAACCTGCATTTCTCCTTTCAGACCAACCAGCCTACCGTTCCTTGGTCGCAGCAGCAGCAGCAGCAGCAGCAGGTTTGTCATCTTTAACCACTGAAACCCTGTATTGTTTTATGGTGGGGAAGACCTGCCCAGTTCAGTGGGCACACCCCATGATGAACAATACTGTATCTGCCTGTGTTGGCAGTACACACTTACTTACGTACTGAATGTTCCAAAGGTTTCCTTATCTTAACATTGATCAACAATACCTGACCACAGTACCTCATTAAAGCAGGTGTGATTCCTGCCTTGATATGTACGACTCGGTACTATAACCAGTTGAGATGAGTGGGAAAAGAGCTGCAAGCTCGTACGGTGTCACAGATGTAAGACAATATGAGCTTGTAGATCTGCTATTTTTGAATAGCCAAAGCACAAATGTTACACAGATGTAGTCTAGTGTTTAATTAAAGGCTGGAGGGTTGATCTAATCCTAAACTCCAAACCACACCAATGGGTCGCCAGGCAACGCCTTGCAACCAAATGATTGCAAGTAGACACATGTAGTTGCAAGCCACCATGGAATTGAAACGCTTGGGTTGACAATGTGCCAATGTGCAACAGGCCATATCACACCAACCTTGCTTTAATCCCTGTATGCATGTGTTTAACCCATTGTGACCTGAGATCAGATTCTAAAAGTGTCTTCTACATCCTGACAGTTTTCTGAAAAAGTCGTTCTTCGATTTTCCAAAAATAGCAGACCTACAAGCTCATAGCGCTATGAGCTTGTAGAGCTGCTATTTTTCAATAGCTAAAGCATAACATAATGCTAACACCAAAAGGGGTTCCTCCCCAAAATGGGTTAACCAATGGAGTGTATTAGAAATAGGTTGTGACAACCACTACGTTGGACCTGTTGCAACACAGATTTCCATGTATTCAGAAATAGGTTTTCTTTGACATAGAAGGTTTCCATTTGACAACAGTATTATTGCGGTGTATGATTTAATGCATGGTCACATTTCCTTTCTCTTTTCATCCACAGGTGGACTTGCCAGAGAGTTCCATCCCACTCAACCCTGTCTGGTTTAGCCCTAGCATCTTGGATGCAATGAATGTGGCTGCTCCATCAGGTGGAAAGGTAATTTCATTGAAAAGTTTACATTGTTTTGCGTCTTTGTGTTTTAATGTACACTCATCTAAATAAGTAAAAGGTACACACAGGGTTTGCAGTGTCCACTGTTTGACATTATAAATGTATTGGACAATGTTTGACTATGCATCATTAGCTCTGTTTGTATACACAGGTCAGTCCTAGGACATCACACCGCGAGGTGAGAGTGCCTCATTCACCCGTTGCCACGGTAAGGAGTTTGTAACCTGTAACTCCGACACTGTTTAGTTTTAGCCACAGTCATGTTTTATCATTGTTGTATCATAGTTCAACAAACACAAAATCTCACTTCTGTGAAGTGAAGGGCGCTCTAATCATCCATCATCATTCATCATGTCATTATGGCCAATCACAATATGCGTCCTCACTTTTGTCTTCAATGGTTGTGTTGCTTTTTAGCTAGTGTCGTGTATTACAACTATTATGTGTATGTGTATGTATTATGTGTATGTGTATTACAACTATTCCACAATCTGCAAATGCTAAATGAGTCTGAAACTACACCTGCATCATTAGCTCCGTTTGTATTACAGGTCAGTCGTAGGCCATCGCCCTCCACCTCTCCAGTGACACCACTGCCCGTCAGAAGCGTGTCTCCGAGAGTTATTGTCAGCCGTCAGATCAGCAGACCAGCTCGTTCACCTGTTGCCACAGTAAGGAGTTTGTAACCTGTAACTGTGACGGTTGCATGTGTTTGGTCCGACGTACTAACAGCCCGACAGGCATAAGTCTGACGACCCTACCCCAACCCCTAAACCTAACCTCACAGGAAGCCACGGGTTAGTTTGAACCTGCCACGCATGTCGGGGGCCACGGGTTAGTTTTAACCTAGACTGGAACTCATCTATGCTTTCTATGGCATAGGCAGCTCCAGGCAGGATCCGCCAGGAGAAACTAGACGCAGCTGCAGGACATGAGACTAATTAATTAGGGAGAGAGAGAGAGGAGTGTGTGCGTGTCAATTTAACAAAGGTGCAGACACATTTTTAACCTGATACATGTTAGTTTTTACCTACCACGCATGTCAGTAGCCACGGGTTAGTTGCAATCGACAACGCATGTTGTGGGACTAATGCCTGTCGTTCTGTTAGTATGTCTGAACAACATATATTTTTATTTAGTTATTTACTTTTATACATCAAACTGCATGTCTTATTTCTCATTACAGACGAGCCAGCCTAGTGTGCAGTCTACTACAAGGGGGCTCGTTCGGGAGCAGCAGGTTTGTCATGTTTTATCATAGTTATGTAAAAACAAAATCACACTTGTCTGAAGTGAGTGGCACTCTAATCAGTTGTTGCGTTTGCATAGAGTAGCCCAGGTGAAAATTATACTTTGTTAATGATTCAAGGTCAAGTTGACCACCTCTCACACACTCTTATGTGCGTGCACACACATGCACGCACTCTGTCTTCCTATTGGCCGGCCTTTACAGAGCCATAACTTTGGTTTGCAACATGCTACAGCCTCGCAATTTGGTCCATAGATGTAGACCACCAATAGGAACGGAGCTGTACTTGCTTAAGCCCCGCCCCCTCTGTATTCCTATTGGCTGGCCTTTACACAGCTATAACCACCAATGGGAATGAGCTGTACTTTTTGCTTAAGCCCCGCCCCCTCTGTCTTCATGTTAGAATGCTAGCATGCTAGCATGTTGGGATGTTAGCATTAGCATGTTAGCATTAACATGTTGGCACATTAGCACATGTTGGCACATTAGCTTGTTAGCATGTTAGCATTGGCATGTTAGCATTAGCATGTTGGCACTAGCATGTTAGCATGTTAGCATGTTAGCATTAGCACGTTAGCACATGTTAGCATTAGCATGTTAGCACATTAGCACATGTTAGCATTAGCATGTTAACATGTTAGCATTAGCTTGTTAGCATGTTAGCATGTTAGCATTAGCATTTAGCATTAGCATGTTAACATTAGCACGTTAGCACATGTTAGCATTAGCATGTTAGCACATTAGCACATGTTAGCATGTTAGCATTAGCCTTTTAGCATGTTAGCATTAGTTTGTTAGCATGTTAGCACTAGCATGTTAGCATTAGCATGTTAGCATTATTATGTTAGCATTATCATGCTAGCATGTTAGCATGTTGGCATTAGCATGTTAGCATTAGCATGTTAGCATTATTATGTTAGCATTATCATGCTAGCATGTTGGCATTAGCATGTTGGCATTAGCATGTTAGCATTAGCATGTTAGCATTATTATGTTAGCATTATCATGCTAGCATGTTGGCATTAGCATGTTAGCATGTTAGCATGATAGCACTAGCATGTTAGCATGCTAGCACTAGCATGTTAGCATTAGCATGTTAGCATTAGCACATTAGCATGTTAGCATTAGCACGTTAGCACATGTTAGCATTAGCATGTTAGCACATTAACGCATGTTAGCATTAGCATTTAGCATTAGCATTTAGCATTAGCATGTTAGCATTAGCATGTTAGCATTAGCATGTTAGCATTAGCATGTTAGCATTAGCATGTTAGCATTATCATGCTAGCATGTTAGCATGTTGGCATTAGCATGTTAGCATTAGCATGTTAGCACATTAGCACATGTTGGCATTAGCATGTTAGCATTAGCATGTTAGCACATTAGCGCATTAGCATGTTAGCATTAGCATGTTAGCATTAGCATGTTAGCACTAGCATGTTAGCACTAGCATGTTATCATGCACGTTATCATTAGCATGTTAGCACTAGCATGTTAGCACTAGCATGTTATCATGCATGCTAGCATTAGCATGTTAGCATGCATGTTAGCACTAGCATGTTATCATGCATGCTAGCATTAGCATGTTAGCATTATTATGTTAGCATTATCATGCTAGCATGTTAGCATGTTGGCATTAGCATGTTAGCATTAGCATGTTAGCATGATAGCACTAGCATGTTAGCATGATAGCACTAGCATGTTAGCACTAGCATGTTACCATGTTAGCATGTTAGATAGTATGTTAGCATGCTAGCATGTTATCATGTTAGCATTAGCATGTTTGCATGTTAATGTTAGCATGTTAGCATTGGCATGTTAGCATTGGCATGTTAGCACTAGCATGTTAGCATTAGCATGTTAACATTAGCATGTTAGCACATTAGCACATGTTAGCATTATCATGTTAGCATGTTAGCATTATAATTTTTGCCTTAGCATGTTAGCATTAGCATGTTAGCATCAGCATGTTAGAATTAGCATGTCAACATGCTAACATGCATGCTAACATGCAGCCAATATTATATTACCATTATCATTGATGTGTATGATTTGACGTACTTTGCTCCACAGGTGGACTTGGCTGAGTGTTCCATCCGACCAGATCCTGTGTCTTTTCCCCGTGACTTCTCAGATGCGATGGATGCTGCCGTCCGATCCCATGTTTCCAGCTATGTGGGTCGCCCAGCTATTCCACGTGGCAGCGAGGTAATTTGGATGCAATGTTTATGTTGACATTGAAGCGTTTTAAAAAGTTTCTCTCCCTTTCTGACCCAGATAAATTGGTAAAATCTAAGAATGTTTATACTGTCCAAGAGGCGCTATGTCAAATGGTGATGAAACGGTTTGTGTGCTCTTGCTTACATCAGATGTCCCCTGTTGAACGTCGGGAGAAGAGTGCGGTGAGGCAGAGTCAGCAGCCTGTGCAGTCAGTGAGGGCAAGCATCTGTCAAGCGGACATAACCTACATCAACCCCTATAAGCCTTGGCTAGGCAAGTTGAACAGTCAGTGCACCTGCATGGCGCTCACCTTTCTGGCTTTCCACACTGATGGAGTGCGTTTCGACACATCCTCCCTTGACAAAGTGCTTTATCAGGGAGATGATCTCTACAAAGACAATATACGCCACCTTTTTGTGGAAAACCATGAAGCAAAGCTTACGTTCAGGAATCTGACCATAGAGGAGATGCCAAAACAAGTTGTCGTTGAGAGCAATTTCTACAGTGTCAATATGTGGTATGTGAAAGTTGGTTATGTGAACCCATCAGCCAAACACCACACTAACATACCTAAGGATATGCTGTTTCTGGAGCAGGAACTGAAGTGCCTGTCGCAAGAGGTCACCCGTGCTTTCCTGATTGTAAGTCCCGAATGCTTTGCAGTGTTCCGTGACACATCAGGACGTTATGGCGTTTTTGACTCCCATTCGAGATCTGCGACAGGTTTGCCGATGCCTGAAGGAAAAGCTATTCTACTGACGTTCCAAGATCTGAGTGGTTTGGTCCGCCACTTTGACATGCTTTTCAAAGAGCGTTCTCCTTTAGCGCGGTATGAGTTTGTGCCTGTTTCATTTGACCATCACTCCAGCGACGCTCCTGGACCGTCAACAAATGTGACACGTGCGCAAGCTCCTGCAACAATCGACCATGGCTCCAGCGAGATTGCTGCAACGTCAACAAGTGTGACAAGCACACCAGCTACTGCAGCAATCGACCATGTCTCCAGCAAGACTCCTGCACCGTCAACAAATGTGACAATTAGAGCAGCAGTACCAACAGTGCAGAGCAACAGGTGGCATGCAAAGCAGGGTCTGCAGCGAGCGCCACAATTGGTGAGTGCCACTATGTGTCAAGGTGACATACGCACCAATCCTGAGTCAGAGAGGTCAAACACTCAGTGCACCTGCATGGCTCTCACCTTTCTTGCCTACCACAATGAGGGAGTTGGTTTTGACACGGCCTGCCTTGACAAAGTGCTTGTCCAGGGAGATGTTCTCTACGAAGACACAATACAGCATCTGCATTTGGACAATACGCATCAGTCAGATCTCTTGACCATGGAGCAGTTGCCAAATCGGGTCTTCGGCGAGAACAGTGTTTACACCGTTCGCATGGACATGTCAGACCTGAAAGTTGGTCCCTTGAACAAAACAAAAGGAAAGAATTACTCCCTTGCCAAACAGCTGCAGTGCCTGTCAAATGATCTCACCCATGCAGTGTTGATGGTTCATCCTGAATGCTTTGCAGTGTTTCGGGACAGATCAGGACGCTACGGGTTGTTTGATTCACACTCAAGAAATGACTGGGGTATGCCAATATCTGGAGGAAAAGCAATTATGTTGACTTTCCAAAACGTGACTGACTTGGCCTGCCACTTGCGCCTGGTCCTCAAAGGCCGTCCTACTCATGCGTCATATGAGCTCTTGCCTGTTGTCTTTGAAATTGACCAGACACCA
The DNA here is from genome assembly GCF_951216825.1 of Electrona antarctica. Classification (NCBI taxonomy): domain Eukaryota; kingdom Metazoa; phylum Chordata; class Actinopteri; order Myctophiformes; family Myctophidae; genus Electrona; species Electrona antarctica. Next base: position 18,116 of record NW_027638523.1, read on the forward strand.
GTGGCACCACCTCACAGTGTGCCCTCCCTTGACCACGGCTCCAGTGAGGCACCAGCGGCACCACCTCACAGTGTGCCCTTCTTTGACCACGGCTCCAGTGAGACTCCAGAATATCATCTTTCCAAACTAAATAAAGCAAGGCGAATAAAGAATCAGCGGAAACTTGTGCAGAAACAGCATGAGTACAAGAATGAATCCAGGACCACACGCTGGCTCACTGATGCTGGATTCCGTGAAACACATAAAGCCTTCATGAAAAACTATTGGAAAAAGAGATGGAACACTGATGCTGATTGTCGTGAATCACACAAAAAGAAGCAGAACAACAGATGGAGCACCGATGCTGTTTTCCGTGAATCACGCAAAAAGAAGCATAACAACAGATGGAGCACCGATGCTGTTTTCCGTGAATCACACAAACGGAAGCAGAACAACAGATGGAGCACCGATGCTGTTTTCCGTGAATCACGCAAAAAGAAGCATAACAACAGATGGAGCACCGATGCTGTTTTCCGTGAATCACACAAACGGAAGCAGAACAACAGATGGAGCACCGATGCTGTTTTCCGTGAATCACACAAACGGAAGCAGAACAACAGATGGAGCACCGATGCTGTTTTCCGTGAATCACGCAAACAGAAGCACCATCAAAGATATCACAATGAAGCTGAATTCAGGCGGCGCCATATACAACTGTGCACCAAGAACAAGATGGAGAGACTCGCAGCAGATACTATACTCCGTATCCACCACAAGTTGCAGTGTGCTATGAGACTAAAGAGGAAATCCATACATATTGCAAACCGCCAGTCTCTACGTGAAATGGAAGCTCTTATGAAAGTTCACATGTCGAAATTCCGAGAACGGATTAAATTAGGGCCCACATTTGTGTGTACGGTGTGCCACAGAGTTTTGTTCGGCAATCAGGTCCTATGGTGCAACAGGGCAAAGTACCTCAAATTAAACCAACACCTGGTAACTGCTTGCTTGACAGCCAAGTATGTGCACATATGTGACTGTGAATGCTCAGCCCCGTGTGACGTTGCAAATGAGAGAAAACAGGAGTATATCTGCTACAGCTGTGACGACAACCTAACAAAAGGGAGGATGCCATGCATAGCAGCTGCTAATAAGCTGGAACCAGCACCCATTCCCCTAGAGCTGCAACTGTTGAATTACCTGGAAAGGCAGCTAATCGCAAAGTACATACCCTTTGCTAAAATTATTTCGTTGCCGAAAGGACGGCAAAGGGCAGTGCATGGTCCAGTTGTGTGTGTACCGTCGGAAGTGGAAGCCACGGTGAATGCTCTGCCGAGGTCCAGACATGAAGACCAGCTGTTGCAGGTTAAGCTGAAGCGGAACATCAAGTACAAGGGATATCAGCACTTCCACACGGTGAACATGACAGATGTGCTGGCGGCACTGAGGAAACTGAAAGTGACTCATCCGGAATACCGTGACATAGTCATTAATGATAATGCCACGTTTGACCGCCTCCAGGATGAACTGTCAGTCGATGAGGAAGATGCACAAGAGGCTGTGTCACCTGTTGCTGACACAACAGGTGAACAGCCGTCTAGCGAACAGGAGGAACTTAGACCCGGTCTGATCTTTGACTCTTGCATGCAGCCTCCTGACATCGCACAGGAAATCCTATCGTACGGTGAGGGGGTATTCAGCATCGCTCCAGCCCAAGGAAACAGACCTGTGGGTATTTTCACCGTCCCCAAGCTTGAAAGCATGGCCTTTCCCGTGCAGTTCTCAACCGGAGAGAATACATTAGATGAGGTCAGAGACATCAAATTGTCCCCAAGTAGGTACTTCAATGCGAGGCTCCTTTCTGTCGATACCCGCTTTGCCACCGACCAAACCTACCTCTTCTTTGCGCAGTTTGTGACAGAAACGCAGCAGGCTACCAACAGCATGTCCATCCAGACGCGGAAGGGGAAAAGATATACCAGGGACGGAAGAACGCTGTCAAACAAAATGCTTCAGGACAAAAACGAGGTAGTGAAGCTCGTCCGTAACAGGGATGCGACGCGCTTCATGCAGCCCCTCAGAGGCACTCCGGCGTTCTGGAGCAGAGCGCTTAAAGATCTCCACGCTATGTGCAGACAGCTCGGAAAGCCCAACTGGTTCATCACATTGAGTGCCGCGGAGATGAGGTGGCCAGAAGTCATTAAGGCCATCAAAGCACAACAAGGTGAACAAGGGGACTTCTCAGAGCTAGACTGGGTTGCAAAATGCGACATTCTCCGGAGCAACCCTGTCACTCTCATGCGATTGTTTGAAAAGAGAGTGGACGCAGCCGTCGCTTTTTTGCTGTCGCCTGCACATCCAGTCGGTAAAGTGGAGGATTACTTCTATCGCGTGGAGTTCCAGGCTCGTGGTAGCCCTCACATACACATGATGGTTTGGGTCAAGAATGCACCAGATGCTGAGGATCCTGGTGTTGACGACTTCATAAACAAGTACGTCAGTTGCAGGATGCCTGACCAGTATGCAGACCCCGAGCTCCACAAAATCGTGTCTGAAGTTCAAGTTCACAGCCGGAACCACTCCAGGTCATGCAAGAAAGGAAATGTGACTTGTCGATTTGGGTTCCCCAAACTACCCATGGACGAAACTATCATCGCACTTCCTCGTCTCCTGTCCTCAGATGATGACGATGACGGTCAGAAAGACAACAGCGGCAGTGGCCAGAAAGCTAAATGCAAAAGGCGAAAAGGCTCGCGGAAAGAGACATTGAAACAAAAGGAGGCCAAGGAAAAGCTGGCACCACTGAGAGACATGCTCAATGACCCTGAAGCCTCATTCAGGGATTTGCCAGAACTGCTCAAGAAATGCAACCTTACTCGGGGGCGGTATCTGCAATTTGTCTTTGACCTTAGCACTGTACCGCAAGTTCACCTGAGGCGTCATCCTGATGAGTGCTGGATAAATGCGTACAATCCCCATCTGCTGCGAGTGTGGGACGCCAACATGGACATCCAGTATATACTAGATGATGCATCTTGTGCCCAGTACATGATGGCTTACGTGGCGAAACCGGAACACGAGATGTCCGAGCTCCTCAGCGCAGTCGTTGCGGACGCGCGCAAGTCTAATCCGGACGCCAAAGAAATGGATGAAATGAAGCACATCATGCACACATACGTTCAGCACAGAGAGGTCAGCGCTCAGGAGTCTGTCGCGCGTGTATGCAGTCTCCCGCTTAAAAAGTGCACGCGTCAGGTCATTTTCCTACAGACTGATGAGGATGGCCTGAGAATGAGTCAGCCCATGAGTAAACTGAAGGAGATGGACCCAGACGCAGAAGATGTGTGGATGTCAGGCATTCCCGAGAAGTACTTGAACAGACCATGCTGAGGAACAAATCGGAAGACCCAAGGGATCTCTAGGTCTCCATCGTCACTCCCAGTCATCCGGGTTCTCCATACATCTGGCCAGTTTGTTCCCCATATTGCCTTTCACCATGCGCTGGCTCATACTACAGTTATCACAATGCCATATACTGCGTGTTGACTTCAAGCCAGCCATCAGCATCCCAAACGACCCATCCGCCAGTCAGTCACATGCCAGCAAGCCCACCCGACAGCCTGTCAGTCACATCACATCACAGCCAGCCATTAACCGTCCATCAGCCTGCCACCGTAAAGCTCAACGACAGCTGAGGAACAAATCGGAAGACCCAAGGGATCTCTAGGTCTCCATCGTCACTCCCAGTCATCCGGGTTCTCCATACATCTGGCCAGTTTGTTCCCCATATTGCCTTTCACCATGCGCTGGCTCATACTACAGTTATCACAATGCCATATACTGCATGTTGACTTCAAGCCAGCCATCAGCATCCCAAACGACCCATCCGCCAGTCAGTCACATGCCAGCAAGCCCACCCGACAGCCTGTCAGTCACATCACATCACAGCCAGCCATTAACCGTCCATCAGCCTGCCACCGTAAAGCTCAACGACAGCTGAGGAACAAATCGGAAGACCCAAGGGATCTCTAGGTCTCCATCGTCACTCCCAGTCATCCGGGTTCTCCATACAGCTGGCCAGTTTGTTCCCCATATTGCCTTTCACCATGCGCTGGCTCATACTACAGTTATCACAATGCCATATACTGCGTGTTGACTTCAAGCCAGCCATCAGCATCCCAAACGACCCATCCGCCAGTCAGTCACATGCCAGCAAGCCCACCCGACAGCCTGTCAGTCACATCACATCACAGCCAGCCATTAACCGTCCATCAGCCTGCCACCGTAAAGCTCAACGACAGCTGAGCAACAAATCGGAAGACCCAAGGGATCTCTAGGTCTCCATCGTCACTCCCAGTCATCCGGGTTCTCCATACATCTGGCCAGTTTGTTCCCCATATTGCCTTTCACCATGCGCTGGCTCATACTACAGTTATCACAATGCCATATACTGCGTGTTGACTTCAAGCCAGCCATCAGCATCCCAAACGACCCATCCGCCAGTCAGTCACATGCCAGCAAGCCCACCCGACAGCCTGTCAGTCACATCACATCACAGCCAGCCATTAACCGTCCATCAGCCTGCCACCGTAAAGCTCAACGACAGCTGAGGAACAAATCGGAAGACCCAAGGGATCTCTAGGTCTCCATCGTCACTCCCAGTCATCCGGGTTCTCCATACATCTGGCCAGTTTGTTCCCCATATTGCCTGTCACCATGCGCTGGCTCATACTACAGTTATCACGATGCCGTCTACTGCGTGTTGACTTCAAGCCAGCCATCAGCATCCCAAACGACCCATCCGCCAGTCAGTCACATGCCAGCAAGCCCACCCGACAGCCTGTCAGTCACATCACATCACAGCCAGCCATTAACCGTCCATCAGCCTGCCACCGTAAAGCTCAACGACAGCTGAGGAACAAATCGGAAGACCCAAGGGATCTCTAGGTCTCCATCGTCACTCCCAGTCATCCGGGTTCTCCATACATCTGGCCAGTTTGTTCCCCATATTGCCTGTCACCATGCGCTGGCTCATACTACAGTTATCACGATGCCGTCTACTGCGTGTTGACTTCAAGCCAGCCAATCAGCATGCCAAACGACCCATCCACCTGTCAGTCACATGCCGGCCAGCCATCAGCCTAGCATGCCAAACGACCCATCCGCCTGTCAGTCACATGCCAGCAAGCCCTTCCGACAGCCTGTCGCTCACATGACAGCCAGCCATCAGCCGTCCATCAGCCTGCCACCGTAAAGCTCAACGACAACTGAGGAACAAATGGGAAGACCCAAGGGATCTCTAGGCCGTCCTCAGATGAGCTCTCCATCGTCACTCCCAGTCATCCGGGTTCTCCATACATCTGGCCAGTTCGTTCCCCATATTGCCTTTCACCATGCGCTGGCTGCACTCTCCGCACACTCCATCAGTTCCTCGCCTTGGATGGTGTCCCCCTCCCCCCCCCCCCCCCCCCTTGGATCTGTCCTGTGTCTCCCGCCATGTTTGTCCTGTGACCATTCCCACCTCCATGTTTGCACCATTCCCACTTCCCTGTGTTTGTCCTGTGTTCGTCCCATGCCCCCTCTCCCCCGGTTTGTCTTGTGTCTCCCACCAATGTCCCCCCATGCTTGTCCTGTTACTCCCCCTGTTTGTCTCTTGTGTCCCCCTGCTTGTGTACCGTCTTTGTCTTGTGTATCTGTCTTCCCTCAGTATTTGTCCCGTGTCTCTGTGTCTTCCCTCCGTCTATGTTCCGTTTGTTGGTCCCCCCTCCCTGTTTGTTCGTCTTGTGTCTCTGTCTCACCTCTGTGTTTGTTCCGTGTGTTTTTCTGTTTCCCCTGTGTTTGACCAATATCTGTGTCTCCCCTCTGTTTGTTCCATGTTTTTAATGTTTAACCCTGTGTGTTTGTCCCATACCTCTGTTTTTTGTGTTTGTTCCGTGTCCTCACCGTGTTTCTCCCACCTGTGTTTGTCTTGTGTTTGTCGCTGTGTTTGTCCCGTGAACCCCCCCTGTCATGTTTGTCCCCTGTCTCCCCCACCCTCATGTGTCCCCCACTCTCGGCCTGCACCTTGTCGTGGTGAGTGGGCTTTAAACCAAGACAGGCCTTTAAGCAGAAATACAAGATGGTTCAATTTCCAGCTCACTTAAAGGTTCTAAGGCTAATTACGGTCTACATTTAGCTGACATTTGTTTTTTTACCCAGTCAGCACGCTATGTGGATAGCCCAAGGTTTGGTGTTGCTGCTGTATTATGATGTTAACTTCATCTTCTCGTTGTGACAGGAACCAGGCTGGGGGTGTTCCTGTGTGCCTAGATGTTCCGGGGACCCCCACATGCAACAACAAACTCCAAATGCAACCAACCAACCAACCAACCAACCAAACACTTGTCATGCCAACATGCTAATGCTAACATGCTAACATGCTCATGCTAACATGCTAACATGCTAGCATGCTAATGCTAATGCTAGCATGCTAATGCTAATGCTAGCATGCTAATGCTAGCATGCTAACATGCTAATGCTAACATGCTAATGCTAACATGCTAATGCTAACATGCTAACGCTAACATGCTAATGCTAACATGCTAATGCTAATATGCTAATGCTAACATGCTAAAATGCTAATGCCAACATGCTAATGCTAATGCCAACATGCTAATGCTAACATGCTAATGCTAACATGCTAACATGCTAATGCTAACATGCTAATGCTAACATGCTAATGCTAACATGCTAACATGCTTATGCTAACATGCTAATGCTAACATGCTAATGCTAACATGCTAATGCTAATATGCTAATGCTAGCATGCTAACATGCTAATGCTAACATGCTAATGCTAACATGCTAATGCTAACATGCTAACATGCTAATGCTAACATGCTAATGCTAACATGCTAATATGCTAATGTTAACATGCTAATGCTAACATGCTAATGCTAACATGCTAATGCTAATATGCTAACATGCTAATGCTAACATGCTAATGCTAACATGCTAATGCTAACATGCTAATGCTAACATGCTAATGCTAACATGCTAACATGCTAATGCTAACATGCTAATGCTAACATGCTAATGCTAACATGCTAATGCTAACATGCTAATGCTAATATGCTAATGCTAACATGCTAAAATGCTAATGCCAACATGCTAATGCTAATGCCAACATGCTAATGCTAACATGCTAATGCTAACATGCTAACATGCTAATGCTAACATGCTAATGCTAACATGCTAATGCTAACATGCTAATGCTAATATGCTAACATGCTAATGCTAACATGCTAATGCTAATATGCTAATGCTAGCATGCTAACATGCTAATGCTAACATGCTAATGCTAACATGCTAACATGCTAATGCTAACATGCTAATGCTAACATGCTAATGCTAATATGCTAATGTTAACATGCTAATGCTAACATGCTAATGCTAACATGCTAATGCTAATATGCTAACATGCTAATGCTAACATGCTAATGCTAATATGCTAACATGCTAATGCTAACATGCTAATGCTAACATGCTAATGCTAACATGCTAATGCTAACATGCTAATGCTAATATGCTAACATGCTAATGCTAACATGCTAATGCTAACATGCTAATGCTAACATGCTAATGCTAACATGCTAATGCTAACATGCTAATGCTAACATGCTAACATGCTAATGCTAACATGCTAATGCTAACATGCTAACATGCTAATGCTAACATGCTAATGCTAACATGCTAACATGCTAACATGCTAATGCTAACATGCTAATGCTAACATGCTAATGCTAACATGCTAATGCTAACATGCTAACATGCTAATGCTAACATGCTAATGCTAATATGCTAATGCTAACATGCTAAAATGCTAATGCTAACATGCTAATGCTAATATGCTAACATGCTAATGCTAACATGCTAATGCTAACATGCTAATGCTAACATGCTAACATGCTAATGCTAACATGCTAATGCTAACATGCTAACATGCTAATGCTAACATGCTAATGCTAACATGCTAACATGCTAATGCTAACATGCTAATGCTAACATGCTAATGCTAACATGATAACATGCTAAAATGCTAACATGCTAACATGGTAACATGCTAATGCTAACATGCTAATGCTAACATGCTAACATGCTAATGCTAACATGCTAATGCTAACATGTTAATGCTAACATGCTAACATGCTAATGCTAACATGCTAATGCTAACATGCTAATGCTAACATGCTAATGCTAACATGTTAACATGTTAATGCTAACATGCTAAAATGCTAATGCTAACATGCTAATGCTAACATGCTAATATGCTAACATGCTAATGCTAACATGCTAATGCTAACATGCTAACATGCTAACATGCTAATGCTAACATGCTAACATGCTAATGCTAACATGCTAATGCTAACATGTTAATGCTAACATGCTAACATGCTAATGCTAACATGCTAATGCTAACATGCTAATGCTAACATGTTAACATGTTAATGCTAACATGCTAAAATGCTAATGCTAACATGCTAATGCTAACATGCTAATATGCTAACATGCTAATGCTAACATGCTAATGCTAACATGCTAACATGCTAACATGCTAATGCTAACATGATAATATGCTAATGCTAACATGCTAACATGTTAACGCTAACATGCTAATGCTAACATGCTAATGCTAACATGCTAAGGGGTCCATTTGGTTTCGCTCAGGGGGGCGGCCCGATTCTGGCGAGCCGCCCCGCGTCCGAAACGGTTGAGAAATGACAGAGTTACGTGTTTCCCCGAATTTCTCTATTGACTTTCAATGTGTGTGTGTGCGTGCACATGTGTGCATGTGCGTGTGTGCGAGAGTTGGTCAGGTGACCTTGAATCATTAACAAAGTATCATTTTCACCTGGGCTAGTCTATGCAATGCAAACAGTATTGAAAGGTAAAGCACACTGACTCTCTATGAGAGATCGTATGTCCGAACAAATTGCTCTATCGCAAAAAGTAAAAGTCGAATGCGATTTTTGTTTTCCCCGTGAGTGACCCGAGGCATTGAGGTACGCCGTGTGCGATCGTGGTATTGGTACGATAAAAAACGTGGTTATAAGTGCGAGTTAAGAATTGTGCTTGTGATGAAAAAATTGCTGACTCATTCAGGCATTTAACATGGAGTTTATGACACATTATGATGGTACACCTGTCGCTTTCAGGGCTGTAGTTCACGTACTGTATGTATCTGTGCTATGGTTTTGACATTGGGTGAAAGAGGACGAGTGTGGCTACAAAATTACCGAAACCCATGCGTGTAAAGTGAATATTTTGGCCGTGAGGACGATTTGTTCGGAGAATTTCGGTATAGTCTTCACATTGGCTTCTCACTCTGATCCGCTCTCTCTCTGGGCGTGCGACACTCTGAGTCGAGAATATTGCTCAGACCACACACACTTTGAACTGCGATAGCGGGCAAACCGTGCAACGTATTCGAATTCCGTCTGAACCACCACAAAGTCGATGGCCTCGTGTGCTGTTTGACGTTTAAATCGTGTTTCTACGTAACAGTATGCCAGAGCAATGTGGCTCCAAAGTAACGTGTCGTTTTCTGTTTTTCCACGCGTTTCCCCATCGACTTTGAATGGGGCATTTTTTGCGTCGTTTATTGCGAATTACGTGGGCACGGTAACACGAATCGGAAAGAAAAGCACAAGCACACCATTCCCGGCCGAGCCGCACGTTTTGATGTATATATTGCGGGGCTTTGGCAAACCGTGCGGCCGGCCGTAGACGTCGAAGTTTCGCGTATTGATAATTATAATTATTACGATTAAGTATGCGTTTTAGATTTCAACCTGTGTTTCTGCCATTGCATGGCAGGCACCCAGAATTATCATCAATACGCGAAACTTCGACGTCTACGGCCGGCCGCACGGTTTGCCAAAGCCCCGCAATATATACATCAAAACGTGCGGCTCGGCCGGGAATGGTGTGCTTGTGCTTTTCTTTCCGATTCGTGTTACCGTGCCCACGTAATTCGCAATAAACGACGCGAAAAATGCCCCATTCAAAGTCGATGGGGAAACGCGTGGAAAAACAGAAAACGACACGTTACTTTGGAGCCACATTGCTCTGGCATACTGTTACGTAGAAACACGATTTAAACGTCAAACAGCACACGAGGCCATCGACTTTGTGGTGGTTCAGACGGAATTCGAATACGTTGCACGGTTTGCCCGCTATCGCAGTTCAAAGTGTGTGTGGTCTGAGAAATATTCTCGACTCAGAGTGTCGCACGCCCAGAGAGAGAGCGGATCAGAGTGAGAAGCCAATGTGAAGACTATACCGAAATTCTCCGAACAAATCGTCCTCACGGCCAAAATATTCACTTTACACGCATGGGTTTCGGTAATTTTGTAGCCACACTCGTCCTCTTTCACCCAATGTCAAAACCATAGCACAGATACATACAGTACGTGAACTACAGCCCTGAAAGCGACAGGTGTACCATCATAATGTGTCATAAACTCCATGTTAAATGCCTGAATGAGTCAGCAATTTTTTCATCACAAGCACAATTCTTAACTCGCACTTATAACCACGTTTTTTATCGTACCAATACCACGATCGCACACGGCGTACCTCAATGCCTCGGGTCACTCACGGGGAAAACAAAAATCGCATTCGACTTTTACTTTTTGCGATAGAGCAATTTGTTCGGACATACGTTCTCTCATAGAGAGTCAGTGGGCTTTTAACTTGCAATACTGTTTGCATTTGCATAGACTAGCCCAGGTGAAAATGATACTTTGTTAATGATTCAAGGTCACCTGACCAACTCTCACACACGCGCGCACACACACGCACATGCACACATGTGCACGCACACACACACATTGAAAGTCAATAGAGAAATTCGGGGAAACACGTAACTCTGTCATTTCTCAACCGTTTCGGACGTGGGGCGGCTCGCCAGAACCGGGCCGCCCCCCCTGAGCGAAACCAAATGGACCCCTTAGCATGTTAGCATGTTAGCATGTTAGCATGTTAGCATGAGCATGTTAGCATTAGCATGTTAGCATGTTAACATTAGCATTAGCATGTTAGCATTAGCATATTAGCATGTTAGCATTAGCATGTTAGCATGTTAGCATTAGCATGTTAGCATGTTAGCATTAGCATGTTAGCATGTTAGCATTAGCATGTTAGCATATTAGCATGTTAGCATGTTAGCATTAGCATGTTAACATTAGCATGTTAGCATGTTAGCATTAGCATGTTAACATGTTAGCATTAGCATGTTAGCATGTTAGCATTAGCATGTTAACATGTTAGCATTAGCATGTTAGCATTTAGCATGTTAGCATGTTAGCATTAGCATGTTAGCATTAGCATATTAGCATTAGCATGTTAGCATTAGCATGTTAGCATGTTAGCATTAGCATATTAGCATGTTAGCATATTAGCATGTTAGCATGTTAGTATTAGCATGTTAGCATTAGCATGTTAGCATTAGCATATTAGCATGTTAGCATGTTAGCATTAGCATGTTAGCATTAGCATGTTAGCATTAGCATGTTAGCATTAGCATGTTAGCATGTTAGCATATTAGCATGTTAGCATGTTAGCATTAGCATGTTAGCATTAGCATGTTAGCATTAGCATATTAGCATGTTAGCATGTTAGCATTAGCATGTTAGCATTAGCATGTTAGCATGAGCATGTTAGCATTAGCATGTTAGCATGTTAACATTAGCATTAGCATGTTAGCATGTTAGCATTAGCATGTTAGCATTAGCATGTTAGCATTAGCATGTTAGCATGTTAGCATGTTAGCATTAGCATGTTAACATTAGCATGTTAGCATTAGCATGTTAACATGTTAGCATTAGCATGTTAGCATTTAGCATGTTAGCATGTTAGCATTAGCATGTTAGCATTAGCATGTTAACATTAGCATGTTAGCATTAGCATGTTAACATGTTAGCATTAGCATGTTAGCATTTAGCATGTTAGCATGTTAGCATTAGCATGTTAGCATTAGGATATTAGCATTAGCATGTTAGCATTAGCATGTTAGCATTAGCATGTTAGCATTAGCATATTAGCATGTTAGCATGTTAGCATTAGCATGTTAGCATTAGCATGTTAGCATTAGCATGTTAGCATTAGCATGTTAGCATGTTAGCATATTAGCATGTTAGCATTAGCATGTTAGCATTAGCATGTTAGCATTAGCATATTAGCATGTTAGCATGTTAGCATTAGCATGTTAACATTAGCATGTTAGCATGTTAGCATTAGCATGTTAACATGTTAGCATTAGCATGTTAGCATTTAGCATGTTAGCATGTTAGCATTAGCATGTTAGCATTAGCATATTAGCATTAGCATGTTAGCATTAGCATGTTAGCATGTTAGCATGTTAGCATTAGCATGTTAGCATTATCATGTTAGCATGTTAGCATTAGCATGTTAGCATTAGCATGTTAGCATTATCATGTTAGCATGTTAGCATTAGCATGTTAGCATTAGCATGTTAGTATTATCATGTTAGCATGTTAGCATTAGCATGTTAGCATTATCATGTTAGCATGTTAGCATTTTAGCATTTTAGCATGTTAGCATGTTAGCATGTTAGCATTAGCATGTTAGCATATTAGCATTAGCATGTTAGCATGTTAGCATTAGCATATTAGCATTAGCATGTTAGCATTAGCGTTAGCATTAGCATGTTAGCATTAGCATGTTAGCATTAGCATGTTAGCATGTTAGCATTAGCATGTTAGCATGCTAGCATTAGCATGCTAGCATTAGCATTAGCATGCTAGCATTAGCATTAGCATGCTAGCATGTTAGCATGTTAGCATGAGCATGTTAGCATGTTAGCATTAGCATGTTGGCATGACAAGTGTTTGGTTGGTTGGTTGGTTGCATTTGGAGTTTGTTGTTGCATGTGGGGGTCCCCGGAACATCTAGGCACACAGGAACACCCCCAGCCTGGTTCCTGTCACAACGAGAAGATGAAGTTAACATCATAATACAGCAGCAACACCAAACCTTGGGCTATCCACATAGCGTGCTGACTGGGTAAAAAAACAAATGTCAGCTAAATGTAGACCGTAATTAGCCTTAGAACCTTTAAGTGAGCTGGAAATTGAACCATCTTGTATTTCTGCTTAAAGGCCTGTCTTGGTTTAAAGCCCACTCACCACGACAAGGTGCAGGCCGAGAGTGGGGGACACATGAGGGTGGGGGAGACAGGGGACAAACATGACAGGGGGGGTTCACGGGACAAACACAGCGACAAACACAAGACAAACACAGGTGGGCGACATTGGGAGAAACACGGTGAGGACACGGAACAAACACAAAAAACAGAGGTATGGGACAAACACACAGGGTTAAACATTAAAAACATGGAACAAACAGAGGGGAGACACAGATATGGGTCAAACACAGGGGAAACAGGAAAACACACGGAACAAACAGAGGTGAGACAGAGACACAAGACAAACAGAACAAACAGGGAGGGGGGACCAACAAACGGAACATACACGGAGGGAAGACACAGAGACACGGGACAAATACTGAGGGAAGACAGATACACAAGACAAAGACGGTACACAAGCAGGGGGACACAAGAGACAAACAGGGGGAGTAACAGGACAAGCATGGGGGGACATTGGTGGGAGACACAAGACAAACCGGGGGAGAGGGGGCATGGGACGAACACAGGACAAACACAGGGAAGTGGGAATGGTGCAAACATGGAGGTGGGAATGGTCACAGGACAAACATGGCGGGAGACACAGGACAGATCCAAAGGGGGGGGGGGGAGGGGGACACCATCCAAGGCGAGGAACTGATGGAGTGTGCGGAGAGTGCAGCCAGCGCATGGTGAAAGGCAATATGGGGAACGAACTGGCCAGATGTATGGAGAACCCGGATGACTGGGAGTGACGATGGAGAGCACATCTGAGGACGGCCTAGAGATACCTTGGGTCTTCCCGTTTGTCCCTCAGCTGTCGTTGAGCTTTACGGTGGCAGGCTGATGGACGGTTAATGGCTGGCTGTGATGTGATGTGACTGACAGGCTGTCGGGTGGGCTTGCTGGCATGTGACTGACTGGCGGATGGGTCGTTTGGGATGCTGATGGCTGGCTTGAAGTCAACACGCAGTACTTCATTTGTTCCTCAGCTGTCGTTGAGCTTTACGGTGGCAGGCTGATGGCTGGCTGTCATGTGACCGACAGGCTGTCGGGTGGGCTTGCTGGCATGTGACTGACAGGTGGATGGGTCGTTGAGCTTTACGGTGGCAGGCTGATGGCTGGCTGTCATGTGACCGACAGGCTGTCGGGTGGGCTTGCTGGCATGTGACTGACTGGCGGATGGGTCGTTTGGGATGCTGATGGCTGGCTTGAAGTCAACACGCAGTATATGGCATCGTGATAACTGTAGTATGAGCCAGCGCATGGTGAAAGGCAATATGGGGAACAAACTGGCCAGATGTATGGAGAACCCGGATGACTGGGAGTGACGATGGAGAGCTTTACGGTGGCAGCTTTACGGAGAGCTTTACGGTGGCAGGCTGATGGCTGGCTGTCATGTGACCGACAGGCTGTCGGGTGGGCTTGCTGGCATGTGACTGACAGGTGGATGGGTCGTTGAGCTTTACGGTGGCAGGCTGATGGCTGGCTGTCATGTGACCGACAGGCTGTCGGGTGGGCTTGCTGGCATGTGACTGACTGGCGGATGGGTCGTTTGGGATGCTGATGGCTGGCTTGAAGTCAACACGCAGTATATGGCATCGTGATAACTGTAGTATGAGCCAGCGCATGGTGAAAGGCAATATGGGGAACAAACTGGCCAGATGTATGGAGAACCCGGATGACTGGGAGTGACGATGGAGACCTAGAGATCCCTTGGGTCTTCCGATTTGGACGGCTGATGGCTGGCTGTCATGTGACCGACAGGCTGTCGGAAGGGCTTGCTGGCATGTGACTGACAGGCGGATGGGTCGTTTGGCATGCTGACGGCTGGCTTGATGTCAACACGCAGTACTTCATTTGTTCCTCAGCTGTCGTTGAGCTTTACGGTGGCAGGCTGATGGCTGGCTGTCATGTGACCGACAGGCTGTCGGGTGGGCTTGCTGGCATGTGACTGACAGGTGGATGGGTCGTTGAGCTTTACGGTGGCAGGCTGATGGCTGGCTGTCATGTGACCGACAGGCTGTCGGGTGGGCTTGCTGGCATGTGACTGACTGGCGGATGGGTCGTTTGGGATGCTGATGGCTGGCTTGAAGTCAACACGCAGTATATGGCATCGTGATAACTGTAGTATGAGCCAGCGCATGGTGAAAGGCAATATGGGGAACAAACTGGCCAGATGTATGGAGAACCCGGATGACTGGGAGTGACGATGGAGAGCTTTACGGTGGCAGCTTTACGGAGAGCTTTACGGTGGCAGGCTGATGGCTGGCTGTCATGTGACCGACAGGCTGTCGGGTGGGCTTGCTGGCATGTGACTGACAGGTGGATGGGTCGTTGAGCTTTACGGTGGCAGGCTGATGGCTGGCTGTCATGTGACCGACAGGCTGTCGGGTGGGCTTGCTGGCATGTGACTGACTGGCGGATGGGTCGTTTGGGATGCTGATGGCTGGCTTGAAGTCAACACGCAGTATATGGCATCGTGATAACTGTAGTATGAGCCAGCGCATGGTGAAAGGCAATATGGGGAACAAACTGGCCAGATGTATGGAGAACCCGGATGACTGGGAGTGACGATGGAGACCTAGAGATCCCTTGGGTCTTCCGATTTGGACGGCTGACCGACAGGCTGTCGGGTGGGCTTGCTGGCATGTGACTGACTGGTGGATGGGTCATTTGGCATGCTGATTGGCTGGCTTATGGTGAAAGGAAATATGGAACGAACTGGCCAGATGTATGGAGAACCCGGATGACTGGGGTTGACAATGGAGGTCTCATCTGTGGACGGCCTAGAGATCCCTTGGGTCTTCACGTTTGTCCCTCAGCTGTCGTCGAGCTTTACGGTGGCAGGCTGATGGACGGCTGATGGCTGGCTTTCATGTTGACGGCTGTCGTGGGCTTGCTGGCATGTGACTGACAGGCGAGGCGGATGGGTCATTTAGCATGCTGATGGCTGGCTTGAAGTCAACACGCAGTAGACGGCATCGTGATAACTGTAGTATGTGTGCAGTACACCCGACTGAAGGCAATAACCTGGTTGTGATATGTAGATGTGATCAATCAGGGTATTATTTTCGGTTGTTGCAGTGGAGATCAGCTGGCTGTAGCCTTTGGACTCAAACTCCTCCTTAACTAGTTTCCGGTCCGTCTTGAGCAGGTCCTCATTGAAGTCTCCACAGACAACAACAGGCTGGCAGTCCATCAAGGCCAAGGATTCCAAGAGGCGGCCAAGGTTGAGACAAAAGGCGCTTTTCCTGTATTTGGGGGGTCTGTAGACAGTGGCTATGAGCGCTTTGACTGGGGCCTCAACTCTGACGACTGCAAACTCGAGATCGGTGACATTGTGAACGGCCCTCCGGGCGTCTGCTAGAAGACTACTTCTGTAGTAGACCGCGACTCCACCTCCCCTTTCTGTAGCAATGTCCTTAGTGTTGGTGTACGACACGTGTCTGTTGCGTGCAAACACATGGTATCCCTCCAGCTCGATGCCAGGGGGAACGGAGGATCCAGTCAAATGGGTCTCTGTCATGCACAACACATCGGCGTGTCTGAATTCGTGGTGCGCTTTCACGTCCCCAATGTGCGACATTAGCCCCTGTGCGTTGTGATGCACGATGGTCAACGTCGGGCCGATGTTGTCTGCTGACTTGACAAAGTGCAACAGTGGTCTCGTCATTTGGAACGAAGCACGAGTCATGCTCTCCATTGCCGCCTTTATGTCTGGGTTGGCATAAATCTTCTTCTCGTTGAAGTCTGTGATTTTGAGCCCTTGAAGGGAGGTTGTTCGGCTCAGGGCGACATAGGCCATTCCGGGTTGAAAGATGTGCTTCAGAGACACCACTGCATAATCCATGGTCATGCCTTGCACTTTGTGGGCTGTACACCCAAAGGCAAGTTTGATGGGAAACTGCCGTCGCACCACCGTTGATTTGGTCAGTCTCTCCTCAAACCTTTCGATGTACACCAGGTCATCAGTTGGCCCTTGAATCTTCCTGCGGAACGTCCGACCTGCCGTGGGATTGTCCAGTTGGAGGCCAAGCAAATCCACAACGGTCTGCCCGTTTGCAGTGGTTGTGACAATGTTGGCTATTGTTCCAAAGGTCCCGTTTACCATCCCATCTTCAACGTCTAGATTCCTGATGACCATGACTCGCGCTCCTTCAGCAGCTTGGAAGGTTGACGGCAACTCCCTCGAGTTGCCTCTGAAGGGACAGACCAGCGGCGTCATGTCTTCGGAGTTTCCGTACTTCCGATAATCTTGAGCTTGAATCGTGGAAATCTGGGTGCCGAGCTCGGTGATGACCACATCGTTGTGGGCATCGACCTCCTTGTTTGTCGCAAAGATATGAAGGACATCACGTGGGCAGTCTTTGCTTTCAGCCACAGCCTGTGCGAGCAGACAACTGTCGTGGGCACTCAGAGCGTCCGCCTTCCCCTTTACTCTCAGCCTGTTCAAGAGTTCGGCGAAAATGAGATCATCTTTCTGACGCATGATCTCGGTAAGGTCGACCATCTGAAAATCTGCCCAGACACCTGGCACAGCCTCGTTGACAATGCAGAGCGCTTTGCTATTACCAACGGGTGGCAGCTGGTAGAAGTCTCCAACTGCGAGGACAGACATGCCACCAAAGGGTTTCCTGTTGCCCTTGATCTGCTGCAATCGCAAGTTGACAAAGTTAAAGAGCTCCTGGGAGACCATGGATATCTCATCAATGATCAAGATCTCGGCGTGGGCCAATACCCCTCTCACGTCGTCCAGTGCATTTCCAAGTGAAACATACTGTTCCTTCAAACTTCTCGGCAGCTTCAGCAAGGAGTGCAGGGTTCGTCCATTGATGTTGAAAGCCGCAGTGCCGGTAAACGCTGACAGCAGCACCAAGGGCTGGGTCATGTCTGCTTCGTTGCGATAACTGGGCAGTTGGCGGAGAATCTTGGTACCCTCCTGATAAATGCACTTGATGACATGGGATTTGCCACAGCCAGCACCCCCAGAGATGAAATAAAGAAAGGGCTCAGGGTCGTCACGCAAGACGCGCTTCAAACACCATTGACGCACGGTGTAGAAGATGGACGCTTGCGTTTCGTTGAGGCTCCGGTACATGCTCCTGACATAGTCCGGGCTCAATTCGGGAGCATCGATCACTGGCATCGCTTTACTGGCGTCGGGATGGACTTGGTATTCGGGAACCTCGTCTCGCTCTTGTCGCTCGTGGGGATCGCTGGGTTTCCGAAGGCTGATGCACTCCAAACGGTCGACCTCGACCTCTGGCGCAAAAGTGTTCCACGCATTGAAAACTGCTCCTTCTTCCGCAAGCGTGTCCAGTACCTGATCCACAATTCTCCCCCGCCCTTCATATAAGTCCTTGTTCTTATCCACAATCTCCTTCACACGGACGCGGAATCCAATCCTTGTCCTGGCAAGATCATGTTCGTAGAACTGCTCATACGTGGCATGGGTCTCGCCTTTCAGTTCCCTGTCTGCTCTGTGTGGAAAGTACAGTTTCAGCATCCCTCTGTAGTACTTCTCCTTGTTTTTCTGCTCGGAGAATCGAGTGAAGCGAATAACGGCGACTCTTTCAAGGTTGGTCCTTTTCTGAACATACCCCATGTCGTTCTGCAGGGGCAGTGCGTTCTGCAATTTGCTTGTGCTGGCCAGAACCCTGTATTCGGACGCAAACTCAGCAAGACACATGTATTCGAACTCCGGCTCGTCTGGTCTGTTCAAGTACTTCTCGGGAATGCCTGACATCCACACATCTTCTGCGTCTGGGTCCATCTCCTTCAGTTTACTCATGGGCTGACTCATTCTCAGGCCATCCTCATCGGTCTGTAGGAAAATGACCTGACGCGTGCACTTTTTAAGCGGGAGACTGCATACACGCGCGACAGACTCCTGAGCGCTGACCTCTCTGTGCTGAACGTATGTGTGCATGATGTGCTTCATTTCATCCATTTCTTTGGCGTCCGGATTAGACTTGCGCGCGTCCGCAACGACTGCGCTGAGGAGCTCGGACATCTCGTGTTCCGGTTTCGCCACGTAAGCCATCATGTACTGGGCACAAGATGCATCATCTAGTATATACTGGATGTCCATGTTGGCGTCCCACACTCGCAGCAGATGGGGATTGTACGCATTTATCCAGCACTCATCAGGATGACGCCTCAGGTGAACTTGCGGTACAGTGCTAAGGTCAAAGACAAATTGCAGATACCGCCCCCGAGTAAGGTTGCATTTCTTGAGCAGTTCTGGCAAATCCCTGAATGAGGCTTCAGGGTCATTGAGCATGTCTCTCAGTGGTGCCAGCTTTTCCTTGGCCTCCTTTTGTTTCAATGTCTCTTTCCGCGAGCCTTTTCGCCTTTTGCCTTTAGCTTTCTGGCCACTGCCGCTGTTGTCTTTCTGACCGTCATCGTCATCATCTGAGGACAGGAGACGAGGAAGTGCGATGATAGTTTCGTCCATGGGTAGTTTGGGGAACCCAAATCGACAAGTCACATTTCCTTTCTTGCATGACCTGGAGTGGTTCCGGCTGTGAACTTGAACTTCAGACACGATTTTGTGGAGCTCGGGGTCTGCATACTGGTCAGGCATCCTGCAACTGACGTACTTGTTTATGAAGTCGTCAACACCAGGATCCTCAGCATCTGGTGCATTCTTGACCCAAACCATCATGTGTATGTGAGGACTACCACGAGCCTGGAACTCCACGCGATAGAAGTAATCCTCCACTTTACCGACTGGATGTGCAGGCGACAGCAAAAAAGCGACGGCTGCGTCCACTCTCTTTTCAAACAATCGCATGAGAGTGACAGGGTTGCTCCGGAGAATGTCGCATTTTGCAACCCAGTCTAGCTCTGAGAAGTCCCCTTGTTCACCTTGTTGTGCTTTGATGGCCTTAATGACTTCTGGCCACCTCATCTCCGCGGCACTCAATGTGATGAACCAGTTGGGCTTTCCGAGCTGTCTGCACATAGCGTGGAGATCTTTAAGCGCTCTGCTCCAGAACGCCGGAGTGCCTCTGAGGGGCTGCATGAAGCGCGTCGCATCCCTGTTACGGACGAGCTTCACTACCTCGTTTTTGTCCTGAAGCATTTTGTTTGACAGCGTTCTTCCGTCCCTGGTATATCTTTTCCCCTTCCGCGTCTGGATGGACATGCTGTTGGTAGCCTGCTGCGTTTCTGTCACAAACTGCGCAAAGAAGAGGTAGGTTTGGTCGGTGGCAAAGCGGGTATCGACAGAAAGGAGCCTCGCATTGAAGTACCTACTTGGGGACAATTTGATGTCTCTGACCTCATCTAATGTATTCTCTCCGGTTGAGAACTGCACGGGAAAGGCCATGCTTTCAAGCTTGGGGACGGTGAAAATACCCACAGGTCTGTTTCCTTGGGCTGGAGCGATGCTGAATACCCCCTCACCGTACGATAGGATTTCCTGTGCGATGTCAGGAGGCTGCATGCAAGAGTCAAAGATCAGACCGGGTCTAAGTTCCTCCTGTTCGCTAGACGGCTGTTCACCTGTTGTGTCAGCAACAGGTGACACAGCCTCTTGTGCATCTTCCTCATCGACTGACAGTTCATCCTGGAGGCGGTCAAACGTGGCATTATCATTAATGACTATGTCACGGTATTCCGGATGAGTCACTTTCAGTTTCCTCAGTGCCGCCAGCACATCTGTCATGTTCACCGTGTGGAAGTGCTGATATCCCTTGTACTTGATGTTCCGCTTCAGCTTAACCTGCAACAGCTGGTCTTCATGTCTGGACCTCGGCAGAGCATTCACCGTGGCTTCCACTTCCGACGGTACACACACAACTGGACCATGCACTGCCCTTTGCCGTCCTTTCGGCAACGAAATAATTTTAGCAAAGGGTATGTACTTTGCGATTAGCTGCCTTTCCAGGTAATTCAACAGTTGCAGCTCTAGGGGAATGGGTGCTGGTTCCAGCTTATTAGCAGCTGCTATGCATGGCATCCTCCCTTTTGTTAGGTTGTCGTCACAGCTGTAGCAGATATACTCCTGTTTTCTCTCATTTGCAACGTCACACGGGGCTGAGCATTCACAGTCACATATGTGCACATACTTGGCTGTCAAGCAAGCAGTTACCAGGTGTGGGTTTAATTTGAGGTACTTTGCCCTGTTGCACCATAGGACCTGATTGCCGAACAAAACTCTGTGGCACACCGTACACACAAATGTGGGCCCTAATTTAATCCGTTCTCGGAATTTCGACATGTGAACTTTCATAAGAGCTTCCATTTCACGTAGAGACTGGCGGTTTGCAATATGTATGGATTTCCTCTTTAGTCTCATAGCACACTGCAACTTGTGGTGGATACGGAGTATAGTATCTGCTGCGAGTCTCTCCATCTTGTTCTTGGTGCACAGTTGTATATGGCGCCGCCTGAATTCAGCGTCATTGTGATATCTTTGATGGTGCTTCTGTTTGTGTGATTCACGGAAAACAGCATCGGTGCTCCATCTGTTGTTCTGCTTCTTTTTGCGTGATTCACGGAAAACCGCATCGGTGCTCCATCTGTTTTTCTGCTTCTTTTTGCGTGATTCACGGAAAACAGCATCGGTGCTCCATCTGTTGTTCTGCTTCTTTTTGTGTGATTCACGAAAATCAGCATCAGTGTTCCATCTCTTTTTCCAATAGTTTTTCATGAAGGCTTTATGTGTTTCACGGAATCCAGCATCAGTGAGCCAGCGTGTGGTCCTGGATTCATTCTTGTACTCATGCTGTTTCTGCACAAGTTTCCGCTGATTCTTTATTCGCCTTGCTTTATTTAGTTTGGAAAGATGATATTCTGGAGTCTCACTGGAGCCGTGGTCAAAGAAGGGCACACTGTGAGGTGGTGCCGCTGGTGCCTCACTGGAGCCGTGGTCAAAGGAGGGCACACTGTGAGGTGGTGCCACTGGTGTCTGGTCAATTTCAAAGACAACAGGCAAGAGCTCATATGACGCATGAGTAGGACGGCCTTTGAGGACCAGGCGCAAGTGGCAGGCCAAGTCAGTCACGTTTTGGAAAGTCAACATAATTGCTTTTCCTCCAGATATTGGCATACCCCAGTCATTTCTTGAGTGTGAATCAAACAACCCGTAGCGTCCTGATCTGTCCCGAAACACTGCAAAGCATTCAGGATGAACCATCAACACTGCATGGGTGAGATCATTTGACAGGCACTGCAGCTGTTTGGCAAGGGAGTAATTCTTTCCTTTTGTTTTGTTCAAGGGACCAACTTTCAGGTCTGACATGTCCATGCGAACGGTGTAAACACTGTTCTCGCCGAAGACCCGATTTGGCAACTGCTCCATGGTCAAGAGATCTGACTGATGCGTATTGTCCAAATGCAGATGCTGTATTGTGTCTTCGTAGAGAACATCTCCCTGGACAAGCACTTTGTCAAGGCAGGCCGTGTCAAAACCAACTCCCTCATTGTGGTAGGCAAGAAAGGTGAGAGCCATGCAGGTGCACTGAGTGTTTGACCTCTCTGACTCAGGATTGGTGCGTATGTCACCTTGACACATAGTGGCACTCACCAATTGTGGCGCTCGCTGCAGACCCTGCTTTGCATGCCACCTGTTGCTCTGCACTGTTGGTACTGCTGCTCTAATTGTCACATTTGTTGACGGTGCAGGAGTCTTGCTGGAGACATGGTCGATTGCTGCAGTAGCTGGTGTGCTTGTCACACTTGTTGACGTTGCAGCAATCTCGCTGGAGCCATGGTCGATTGTTGCAGGAGCTTGCGCACGTGTCACATTTGTTGACGGTCCAGGAGCGTCGCTGGAGTGATGGTCAAATGAAACAGGCACAAACTCATACCGCGCTAAAGGAGAACGCTCTTTGAAAAGCATGTCAAAGTGGCGGACCAAACCACTCAGATCTTGGAACGTCAGTAGAATAGCTTTTCCTTCAGGCATCGGCAAACCTGTCGCAGATCTCGAATGGGAGTCAAAAACGCCATAACGTCCTGATGTGTCACGGAACACTGCAAAGCATTCAGGACTTACAATCAGGAAAGCACGGGTGACCTCTTGCGACAGGCACTTCAGTTCCTGCTCCAGAAACAGCATATCCTTAGGTATGTTAGTGTGGTGTTTGGCTGATGGGTTCACATAACCAACTTTCACATACCACATATTGACACTGTAGAAATTGCTCTCAACGACAACCTGTTTTGGCATCTCCTCTATGGTCAGATTCCTGAACGTAAGCTTTGCTTCATGGTTTTCCACAAAAAGGTGGCGTATATTGTCTGTGTAGAGATCATTTCCCTGATAAAGCACTTTGTCAAGGGAGGATGTGTCGAAACGCACTCCATCAGTGTGGAAAGCCAGAAAGGTGAGCGCCATGCAGGTGCACTGACTGTTCAACTTGCCTAGCCAAGGCTTATAGGGGTTGATGTAGGTTATGTCCGCTTGACAGATGCTTGCCCTCACTGACTGCACAGGCTGCTGACTCTGCCTCACCGCACTCTTCTCCCGACGTTCAACAGGGGACATCTGATGTAAGCAAGAGCACACAAACCGTTTCATCACCATTTGACATAGCGCCTCTTGGACAGTATAAACATTCTTAGATTTTACCAATTTATCTGGGTCAGAAAGGGAGAGAAACTTTTTAAAACGCTTCAATGTCAACATAAACATTGCATCCAAATTACCTCGCTGCCACGTGGAATAGCTGGGCGACCCACATAGCTGGAAACATGGGATCGGACGGCAGCATCCATCGCATCTGAGAAGTCACGGGGAAAAGACACAGGATCTGGTCGGATGGAACACTCAGCCAAGTCCACCTGTGGAGCAAAGTACGTCAAATCATACACATCAATGATAATGGTAATATAATATTGGCTGCATGTTAGCATGCATGTTAGCATGTTGACATGCTAATTCTAACATGCTGATGCTAACATGCTAATGCTAACATGCTAAGGCAAAAATTATAATGCTAACATGCTAACATGATAATGCTAACATGTGCTAATGTGCTAATGTTAACATGCTAATGCTAACATGCTAGTGCTAACATGCCAATGCTAACATGCCAATGCTAACATGCTAACATTAACATGCAAACATGCTAATGCTAACATGCTAACATGCTAGCATGCTAATGCTAACATACTATCTAACATGCTAACATGGTAACATGCTAGTGCTAACATGCTAGTGCTATCATGCTAGTGCTATCATGCTAACATGCTAATGCTAACATGCTAATGCCAACATGCTAACATGCTAGCATGATAATGCTAACATAATAATGCTAACATGCTAATGCTAGCATGCATGATAACATGTTAGTGCTAACATGCATGCTAACATGCTAATGCTAGCATGCATGATAACATGCTAGTGCTAACATGCTAATGATAACGTGCATGATAACATGCTAGTGCTAACATGCTAGTGCTAACATGCTAATGCTAACATGCTAATGCTAAATGCTAACATGCTAATGCTAACATGCTAACATGCTAATGCTAACATGCTAGTGCTATCATGCTAACATGCTAATGCTAACATGCTAATGCCAACATGCTAGCATGATAATGCTAACATAATAATGCTAACATGCTAATGCTAACATGCTAATGCCAACATGCTAATGCCAACATGCTAGCATGATAATGCTAACATAATAATGCTAACATGCTAATGCTAACATGCTAATGCCAACATGCTAACATGCTAGCATGATAATGCTAACATAATAATGCTAACATGCTAATGCTAACATGCTAGTGCTAACATGCTAACAAGCTAATGCTAACATGCTAAAAAGCTAAGGCTAACATGCTAACATGTGCTAATGTGCTAACATGCTAATGCTAACATGTGCTAACGTGCTAATGTTAACATGCTAATGCTAAATGCTAATGCTAACATGCTAACATGCTAACAAGCTAATGCTAACATGTTAACATGCTAATGCTAACATGTGCTAATGTGCTAACATGCTAATGCTAACATGTGCTAACGTGCTAATGCTAACATGCTAACATGCTAGTGCCAACATGCTAATGCTAACATGCCAATGCTAACATGCTAACATGCTAACAAGCTAATGTGCCAACATGTGCTAATGTGCCAACATGTTAATGCTAACATGCTAATGCTAACATCCCAACATGCTAGCATGCTAGCATTCTAACATGAAGACAGAGGGGGCGGGGCTTAAGCAAAAAGTACAGCTCATTCCCATTGGTGGTTATAGCTGTGTAAAGGCCAGCCAATAGGAATACAGAGGGGGCGGGGCTTAAGCAAGTACAGCTCCGTTCCTATTGGTGGTCTACATCTATGGACCAAATTGCGAGGCTGTAGCATGTTGCAAACCAAAGTTATGGCTCTGTAAAGGCCGGCCAATAGGAAGACAGAGTGCGTGCATGTGTGTGCGTGTGTGTGTGCGCGCGTGTGTGAGAGGTGGTCAACTTGACCTTGAATCATTAACAAAGTATAATTTTCACCTGGGCTACTCTATGCAAACGCAACAACTGATTAGAGTGCCACTCACTTCAGACAAGTGTGATTTTGTTTTTACATAACTATGATAAAACATGACAAACCTGCTGCTCCCGAACGAGCCCCCTTGTAGTAGACTGCACACTAGGCTGGCTCGTCTGTAATGAGAAATAAGACATGCAGTTTGATGTATAAAAGTAAATAACTAAATAAAAATATATGTTGTTCAGACATACTAACAGAACGACAGGCATTAGTCCCACAACATGCGTTGTCGATTGCAACTAACCCGTGGCTACTGACATGCGTGGTAGGTAAAAACTAACATGTATCAGGTTAAAAATGTGTCTGCACCTTTGTTAAATTGACACGCACACACTCCTCTCTCTCTCTCCCTAATTAATTAGTCTCATGTCCTGCAGCTGCGTCTAGTTTCTCCTGGCGGATCCTGCCGGGAGCTGCCTATGCCATAGAAAGCATAGATGAGTTCCAGTCTAGGTTAAAACTAACCCGTGGCCCCCGACATGCGTGGCAGGTTCAAACTAACCCTTGGCTTCCTGTGAGGTTAGGTTTAGGGGTTGGGGTAGGGTCGTCAGACTTATGCCTGTCGGGCTGTTAGTACGTCGGACCAAACACATGCAACCGTCACAGTTACAGGTTACAAACTCCTTACTGTGGCAACAGGTGAACGAGCTGGTCTGCTGATCTGACGGCTGACAATAACTCTCGGAGACACGCTTCTGACGGGCAGTGGTGTCACTGGAGAGGTGGAGGGCGATGGCCTACGACTGACCTGTAATACAAACGGAGCTAATGATGCAGGTGTAGTTTCAGACTCATTTAGCATTTGCAGATTGTGGAATAGTTGTAATACACGATACACATACACATAATACATACACATACACATAATAGTTGTAATACACGACACTAGCTAAAAAGCAACACAATCATTGAAGACAAAAGTGAGGACGCATATTGTGATTGGCCATAATGACATGATGAATGATGATGGATTAGAGCGCCCTTCACTTCACAGAAGTGAGATTTTGTGTTTGTTGAACTATGATACAACAATGATAAAACATGACTGTGGCTAAAACTAAACAGTGTCGGAGTTACAGGTTACAAACTCCTTACCGTGGCAACGGGTGAATGAGGCACTCTCACCTCGCGGTGTGATGTCCTAGGACTGACCTGTGTATACAAACAGAGCTAATGATGCATAGTCAAACATTGTCCAATACATTTATAATGTCAAACAGTGGTCACTGCAAACCCTGTGTGTACCTTTTACTTATTTAGATGCGTGTACATTAAAACACAAAGACGCAAAACAATGTAAACTTTTCACTGAAATTACCTTTCCACCTGATGGAGCAGCCACATTCATTGCATCCAAGATGCTAGGGCTAAACCAGACAGGGTTGAGTGGGATGGAACTCTCTGGCAAGTCCACCTGTGGATGAAAAGAGAAAGGAAATGTGACCATGCATTAAATCATACACCGCAATAATACTGTTGTCAAATGGAAACCTTCTATGTCAAAGAAAACCTATTTCTGAATACATGGAAATCTCTCTTGCAACAGGTCCAATGTAGTGGTTGTCACAACCTATTTCTAATACACTCCATTGGTTAACCCATTTTGGGGAGGAACCCCTTTTGGTGTTAGCATTATGTTATGCTTTAGCTATTGAAAAATAGCAGCTCTACAAGCTCATAGCGCTATGAGCTTGTAGGTCTGCTATTTTTGAAAAATCGAAGAACGACTGACATAGAAACATAGCTTTTTCAGAAAACTGTCAGGATGTAGAAGACACTTTTAGAATCTGATCTCAGGTCACAATGGGTTAAACACATGCATACAGGGATTAAAGCAAGGTTGGTGTGATATGGCCTGTTGCACATTGGCACATTGTCAACCCAAGCGTTTCAATTCCATGGTGGCTTGCAACTACATGTGTCTACTTGCAATCATTTGGTTGCAAGGCGTTGCCTGGCGACCCATTGGTGTGGTTTGGAGTTTAGGATTAGATCAACCCTCCAGCCTTTAATTAAACACTAGACTACATCTGTGTAACATTTGTGCTTTGGCTATTCAGAAATAGCAGATCTACAAGCTCATATTGTCTTACATCTGTGACACTGTACGAGCTTGCAGCTCTTTTCCCACTCATCTCAACTGGTTATAGTACCGAGTCGTACATATCAAGGCAGGAATCACACCTGCTTTAATGAGGTACTGTGGTCAGGTATTGTTGATCAATGTTAAGATAAGGAAACCTTTGGAACATTCAGTACGTAAGTAAGTGTGTACTGCCAACACAGGCAGATACAGTATTGTTCATCATGGGGTGTGCCCACTGAACTGGGCAGGTCTTCCCCACCATAAAACAATACAGGGTTTCAGTGGTTAAAGATGACAAACCTGCTGCTGCTGCTGCTGCTGCTGCGACCAAGGAACGGTAGGCTGGTTGGTCTGAAAGGAGAAATGCAGGTTGATGAGCACAAAGTAAACTAGAACTGCACTCTGTCGAGTGCCTACTTGCTTGTTGCACACAAGTAAGTGCGCAAGCAGAGCGCAAGTACTGTCGACCGCTGGTGACATATGTCAGTGTCGGGTGGATTAAAGGAAATGCCTCTATGTATATGTAATTTGTAAGTTGATTAGCGTTATACTGTGGTTACTTGCCCCGTTTGATGCGTATGTATCGTAGCAGCATATGACGTCAGGGTATAACTAGCTCTCAATGATGACGTAATAAAGATGTGGATTAAAGGACCCAATGCCAGGGTGTAATTGGTTTTTGATGTTGACGATAATGTTTTAGTGTCGGGAGGATTAAAGGTAATGCCCCTATGTATACATGTATGTAATCTGACACCACTGCCATATCAAGCACAAGTAGTCATTACGTCATACGCTGGCACGGCGCATACATATCAAATGGCGACATACGCATCGAAGCACTGGACTAAAACTATTACTTGTGCGCTCTGCTTGTGCAAGTAACTAATATGATAACAGAGTATCCCTTGTCACAAACCAATAAGGGGCAGCAGTGACTCAGGGATACAGTAGCTAGTTAATGTCAAAGTGTCCTTGAGCAAGACTCTGAAATGCTCCATTTACGATATTTACCATGAAGCAGTGACACGATTCGACTACTTACAGCAGCAGCTGAGCGGGGTACGTGCACTTCTTTGCTGACAAGAGACCTGGGATACACGCTTCTGACAGGTGCTGGTGGCAACACAGCTACAGACTTGCGTTGTGGGCAAGGTGATGTCCTCCTAGCACTGGCCTGTGCATAGAAACAGAGGAAAACGTTTACAGGCTGGAAAATAGGAACTCCGCCATCTTAGATTTTACTCATTCAGATTTAAAATGCTCGGACCTGGTCTGCTCTCAGCTGCAGTTGTTCGTGAACAGCAGACGACAGCAGCTGTGCAAGGATTGGCATACCACCGTCATCGCTCAAGTGTACCTGACAGACATAAGACACATTCAGATAAATATTTCAATTACCCTCTATCTGATATGAATTTTTGCATTCATATGATCGGCAAATAATGCAGATTCTCCACATGACATTCCACTTACGTTGTCTCTGCACCACAAGTCCAGTTGTGTGAGCGGGAATGCCTCTACTGCACTGATGTAACGGACACCTTTTAAATAAAATAAACATGATGTAGTAATCATAATACAGTATTGCATGGATCAGCGTAAACAGACATAAGCGGTTGGGTA